>NW_026057588.1:3018158-3033667 GCF_023721935.1 Panthera uncia
CTCCTTCTCTTTTCTAACTTCCTTCCTCCCTCCTCTTTTCTAACTTCCTTCCTCCCTCCTTCTCTTCTCTTTTCCTCCCTCCCTTCCTCCCTCCCTCCCTCCCTCCCTCCCTTCCCCCTTTCTTTCCCTTCCTTCTTTTTTCTTTTCTTTGTGTATGATGAGAACACTTAGGATCTACCCTCTTAGCAAATATACAACTCAGCGTTGCTAACTACAGTCATGTTGCTCTATGTCAGATGCAGATCCTGGATTCCTATAGGTCGACCCATGGGTGTGGGGCTCACTCCTACTTCCCTTCCACCAATGGTATGCCTGGACTTGAATCCAGGTTAATTAGCTGTGCACCTCAGGGGCAGTCACTTAACCATCCTGTGCCTCAGCTTCTTCGCCTGAAAAACGGGGACAATAATAATGCCCGTCTGGTGGGGTCATTGTGAGGATCAAAAGGGAAAATGTGTGTGAGTGCTCCACACAGAGTTGGCATATAATGGGGGCTCAGAAAGTATCACATGTAGGTAAATTTCATACATACTTTTTACTTCATAAATACATATATGTTCATATATAATAATGTAATTAATATCAACATATTTCTCTCTAAATGATTACGTATACAGATATATACATACACATACATATATGTGGAATCATATATAAATAGTTCTTAACTGAGGGTGATTCTGTCCCTCAGGGTACAATTTGGCAATGTCTGGAGACATTTTTGGTTGTCACAGCTGGGAGGGGCTGCTACCACCATCTAGACGGCGGGGGCCAGGGATGCCACTCAACCTTTTACAGCGCACAGGATGGCCCCCACACAAAGAATGACCTAGCCCCAAATGTCAGTGGTGCCAAGGCTGAGAAAACCTGCTTGATATCCCCATACATGCATAATAGTGCACACCAGTGAGAAATAAAGAAATAGAACACAAACCACATATGTAATTTAAAACTTCATAGCATCCTCATTGAAAAGACAGAAAAAGAAACAATTTTTTCTAAGATCAATTTTAAAATCGTATCTATTTAATGCAATATATTCAAAATATTATCGCATAGTCAACATGGAATCAGTAGAAGACATTGTCAACGAGGTATTTCACCCTCCTTTTCTCGTACACATAATCTTCACAATCCACTGTGGGTTTTACACACTGGTTCGCTCTGGCCACATCTCCAGCGCTCTGTAGTCAACCATGGCTGGTGCCCCCCCCCCCCCCCACTGTGGCACTGCCCGGGGCAGACCGTTATCATGTGCTGAGGAAAATGGGCAGCAGAGGGCGTCCGAGAATATCACGGAGTCCCTTTAAAACTACCCAAATGGAAGGAATCGGCGGAGCCCGAGAAAGAAAGAGGCTTCTGGCCACAGGCTCCGTCAACCCTCCTCTGTGGAGGGTGAAGAGGCAGCAGAGAGGAGAAGCCGGGCCTCGGCCTTCTGTTGTGTCTGTGTCTCCTCTTGCTGGGGAGGTGGGAGCTGCTGAGAACATTCACGCCTAATGACCTGGATCCAAATCTCTTCCCTCTGCCCGTGCCTGTCCGGCCCCCTGACCCCAGGGGTGTCCAGTGTCTCTGCCTGGGTCTCCCCACGGTCTCCAGCCCCGGTGCCCCATGGGCAGCCAGGGTCATATTGTTCACATGCACATCGGACCGTGGCCCTCCTTTGCCCGATGTCTGTCAGGGGCTCCCTCCTGAAACCTGGGTGAAATCCAAGCTGCTGACCTAGGTCTAAAACACATCCCCAGATCTGGCCCTTAGCAAGCTCTCCAGGCCCGTCTCCCCACTGCCCGACCACCTGGGCTCCAGCTTTCACAGGCCAAGTGGTGTCTTCCCAAAATTCCTGTGCTGGAGTCCTAACTCCCAAGGCCTCAGAATGCGACTGTATTCGAGGACAGGGTCTTTAAAGAGGTGATTAAGTTCAAATGAAGGGTTAGGGTGGGTCCTGGCTGGCTCAGTCAGAAAAGCATGCCTGACTCTTGATCTTGAGGTCGTGAGTTCGAGCCCCATGTTGGGTGTAGAGCCTACTTAAAGTAACGTCTTAAAAAAGAGAAGAGGAAGAAGAAGAGATCAGGACATAGACATGCACAGAAGGAAATCATGTGAGGACACGGGGTGTAGGCGGCCGTGTACAAGCCAAGGAGAAAGGCCTCTGGGAAATCGTCAGAAAATAATCGTCTGTCATGGAAGCTTCCCAGGCTGTCCTGCTTTGTTATGGCAGCCGTAGCAAACTCATACAATCATTCACTCAACCAAAAAAAGTTACATTTAAAAAGCAAAAATAGGGGCGCCTGGGTGGCTCAGTCAGTTGGTTGAGTGTCTGACTCTTGATTTCAGCTCAGGTCATGATCCCAGGGTCATGGGATGGAGCCCTGAGTCGGGCTCTATGCTGAGCCTAGAGATTCTCTCTCTTAAGGTTCTCTCTCTCCCTCTGCCCTTTCCCCACTCGCCCATGCACGTGTGTCCTCTCGCTCGCTCTTTCTTGAAAATAAAAAAAATAAAAAGGAAAATTAAAAAAAAATTAAAGCAAAAATCTATTCTGGAAACACTCCTATATAATTGATGTGAAAACAGGGTTTGGCTCAGTTTGTTAAGCGTCCGGCTTCGGCTCAGGTCATGATCTCCTGGTTCATGAGTCTGACCCCACGTGGGGCTCTGTGCTGACAGCTCAGAGCCTAGAGCCTGCTTCAGATTCTGTGTCTCCCTCTCTCTGGCCCTCCCCCGCTCATGCTCTGTCTCTCTCTCTCTCAAAAATAAATAAATGTTAAAAAAAATTTTAAAAATAATTGATATGAAAATAACTGATTATTTAACATATAAGAAACTCTAAAAAAAAAAAAAAGCCAAACAAAAACAAAACCCCAGACACCTCAAATGAAATGTGAACCATGGAGACCAGCAGGAGTTATCCCGACGAAAATGCAAACCTTAACACGCGTCTGTAAAACGCATTCCCTGTATTTAGTGAAAATCACCCTGCGTGGGTTCAAAAGTCAGTTGTATGCAGGAGGGCTTCTCCTGAGGACCCAGACACTAAACTATTTATGGATGAAACGATATCGTGTCTGGGAGTTGCTTTAAAAGTATTGCGGGTAGTGTGATGGGAGGCTGGCGGTGTGAGCTGATCATCTATGAAACCATGAGCATAAGAGGAAACACTGTGCTCTTTTGTCCACTTTTGTTTATTCTCAAGCTTTTCAACACGCTGCCCACCACCCCCCTCCCCCCGCCACATCCCAAACTCAGAGCCAAACTGGTCTTTCTGAACCACGTATTTGACCATTTCACTGTCCTGTTTCCAACCCCACTGCCCTCCTGAAAAGAGTCGGAAAAGAGGTGCTCTTTAATTTTACAGACTAATAATCTTTAATCTTTTTAAAATTATTTTTTAATGTTTATTTATTTATTTTGAGAGGGAGCATGCACGCACAAGCAGGGGAGGGGCAGAGAGAGGAAGAGAGTCCCAAGCAGGCTCCATGCTGTCAATGCAGAGCCCGACTTGAGGCTTGGCTTGATCCCATGAAACACGCGATCATGACCTTAGCCGAAACCAAGAGTTGGGCACTTGGGGTGCCTGGGGAGGGGGCGGGGGGCTCGGTCCATTGAGCATCTGACTCTTGATTTCAGCTTTCAGCTCAGATCAGGATCTCATGGTCTCATGATCTTGTGAGTTGGGGCCCTGTGTGGGGCTCTACGCTGACAGTGCTGAGCCTGCTTGGGATTCTCTCTCTCGTCTCTTCCATGCCCCTCCTCTTCTCTCTCTCTGTCCCTCAAAATAAGTAAATAAGCTTAAAATAAAAAGAGTCAGACAGTCAACCGACTGAGCCACCCAGGCGCCCCAATAATCTTTACTCTTAATTTTGCCTCATTCCCACCACACCCAGGGCTTTGGGGCTTATCTGTTTCCCAGGGAGAAAATGAAATATTGATAAAGCCTCTGGCCCCATGTTTCCCTCGGTGAGGAGCACAGGGCACTCCCTCCTATAATCCTTTCACCGCAAAGCGCCCCTCTTCGGAATCAAGAGCAAGAAACATAACATCTCAGAAAACAACAGCAACATATTCTGAGCAAACCACCGAAAGGGGGCTCCATGCGGAGACCCCCAAACGACCCCTTCTTTATGGTGTGTGCAGCCTGCGTGTTCCGATCCTCTGGGTATGTTCAGGGATGTCCCCATCACGGGCCTCTGAGGACTCAGAAAACAAACATGTTCTCTGTCTTCTGACGCCAGCGAATTCTATAGTACAGACCTTGGAGCTCGCGCCTCCCAGGGGCGGACATACCTGAAACGTTTGTCATGGGATCGGCTTTCCTGACAGCTAATCCCCCCAACAGCTGCTCTGGCCCTTGACTCTGAGCAGCACGTGGGGCCCAGCGGAGGAGGCCGAGGCCTGACCGCCTTGACCACCGGCAGCTGCGGCCGAACTGCCGAGGGGCTGCTGTTTGTAACCTTGAGCTACACCGAATGGGTCACAGATGGACGCGGTGGCCACACACCCTGTCGCATGACTCTGAGAGGCACTCCTGTGGGGAGCAAGAGTTTGAGAGCCATTGATCGCCCTCCAACGTGCCCTGTACCCAACTGTCCCATCTGCCACGATGGCTTTACAGCACACACCTGGGTTTTCCTAAAACAGGACATGGTTCAGGTTCTGAATAGCAAATCCTAGGACTCGACTGAAGCCTCTAGGTGTCCTTTCTGCAGGACTGAAGGTGTCTGAGCAGAACACAACAAAAGAAACAAAATCCACGGGCACCTGGGTGGCTCAGTAGTGGTCTCTGACTCTTGACTTCGGCTCCTCTCATGGTCCGTCGGTTCAAGCCCCACATTGGGCTCTTTGCTGACAGTGTGGAGCCCGCTTGGGCTTCTCTTTCTCTCTCTTTGCACCTCCCCTACTCGTGCTCTTTCTTTCTCTCAAACCAAACTTAAAAAAAAGTCCAAAAGAAACAAGATCAAAAGTCTACAGGAGTTCGGCACCGAGAATGGCTCATGGTGGAAGAACAGATTTTTCTCTCTTTGCATGTTCTTCCAGCCGCTGTGCCCCAGTCACCGTTCATGCTAACGTCCCATCCGTGCCTAAATGTCCGTGTGCCACATCGGAAACACGCGTGAGGAATTCAGCCACGCTCGCTGACTTTCGGGGCCCCCGTGTCTTCACCTCAGACAGGAAAGCATGGTCCCCACCTCCAGAGCTAAATGAGGACCAGGAGGTGCTCAGCAAAGAGCCCATGGCTGTGGGTCTCAAAGTGTGCGAGAGCCTGAGTGGGTGTGTGTGAGCACACGAGGGTCTGTGTCGTGTCTGTGTCCCATGTGTGTGGGGTGTTACAGGGGCCGGGGTGGGGGGGCAGTGGAGACGGAGCACAGAGGACTTTTAGGGCAGTGAAAATGCTTGATGTGATCTCCAAGGTGGGACGCAGGTCACTATACATCTGTCCAAACCCAGAGAAGGCACGAGGCAGCACGAGTGGCCCCGATGTGAAGTGTGGACTCCAGGTGGTGATGACGTGTCTATGCAGCCTCATCCACGGTAAAAGGCGTGCCCTCGGATGGGGGATGTGATGATGGGGAGTCTGTGCGTGAGTGGGGGCAGGGGGCACACGGAAATCTCTGTACCTTCCTCTCAAACTTACTGTGGACTGAAACTGTCCTTTAAAAAGGAAGGTTTTTTAGGGGCGCCTGGGGGGCTCAGTGGGTTGAGTGTCTGACTTTTGATTTCGGCTCAGGTCATGATCTCACAGTTCATGAGTTCAATCCTTGCATCGGGCTTGCTGCTCTCAGCGCAGAGCCTGCTTGGGATCCTCTGTCCCTCTCCCGCTCGCACTCTTACTTTCAAAAATAAATAAAACATTAAAAAATGTTTACAAAAAGGAAGGGTTTTTTTTTGTTTTTTAAAGGAAACGCAATGGCAACAAAACAATGTGAGTAAGTGTGGCTAAATCAGTGGTTCTCAACCAGGGGTGACTTTGTCCACCACGGGACAGCCGGCATTGCCTGGGGACGACCTCGATGGTCACAACATAGAGAGGGGCATACATGACTGGCATCTGGGGGGGGGGGCGGTGGGCAGAGACCGGGCATGGTACATAAGACGGTCCCACCACAAGGCTGTGTCCACAGCACTGACTGTGAAATTCAATCGTGACCGAAGCTGAATCATCACATCACATGACATCACAGAGGGGCAATCCATCCCACATCCTGGGAGACTCTGGGCGGGGAGAGTAAGACAGGCGAGAAAATAGTTCGGAGTCAGTTGTCAAAACCCAAGCCAAAGGTGATGTTGTGGGGACAGGAGGCAGCATTTAGAGATTTCTAGACAGTGGGGGACACAGGTGGGATCAGCAGGACTCATGGATGGAGGGAATGTGGATGGGGGAAAGGCATGAAGGAAGACTTAATCCCAAATTTTAGCTTGAGCGCCTTGGGAAGTGATGGTGACATTTCAGAGGTGGACAAGCCCCAGAACCGGACAGGATGGTTTGGAGGTTGGTACGCTTGTTCAAGCTTGCTGTGATGGCAGTGAGGACGAAGAGTGGTGGCACTGGGGAAGGGGGAAAGATTTGAGAGCTGTTTATTTATTTTTGTATTTTTTTTATGTTTGCCTGTTTTTATTCTCAGTGTTTTTAGCTTTCAGAAATGTTCAGTCTTAAGGCAACTGCAGTCACATCATGTTATTCTGGAGTCAATACAAATTTACATTAAAAAGTGAAAAAAGTGTGGCAATAAAATGACTAAAACCAAAACATTGTTTCATCTTTTAAAAATGCTTATTTATTTGAGAGAGGGAGAGAGAGAGAGAGAGAGAGAGAGAGAGCGCGACATGGGGAAGGGACAGAGAAAGTGGGAGAGAGAGAATCCCAAGCAGGCTCTGAGCTGTCAGCACACAGCCCGATGTGGGGTTTGATCCCACAAACTTTGAGGTCATGATCTGAGCCAAAATCAACAGTCAGATGCCTCACAGACTGAGACACCCAGGAGCCCCCAAAATGCAATATGTTTTAAGATAAAAATGCAGAAATAACCCACGATGGACCCAACACCTAAATTCTTACTCAAGATGGGACCTGACTGTGCACTTTGTGCGGCTCAGCTCCCTCACCCTACCCCGACCCCCCTCCCGATCCCATCAGATCCTGTCTTTTTTTTTTTTTTTTAATTTTTTTTTTAACGTTTATTTATTTTTGAGACAGAGAGAGACAGAGCATGAACGGGGGAGGGTCACAGAGAGAGGGAGACACAGAATCTGAAACAGGCTCCAGGCTCTGAGCTGTCGGCACAGAGCCCGACGCGGGGCTCGAACTCACGGACCGCGAGATGGTGACCTGAGCTGAAGTCGGACGCTTAACTGACTGAGCCACCCAGGCGCCCCTCAGATCCTGTCTTTAGTTAAAATGTTGATATTTTTTTTTTTGTTCATGGTCGACTGTTCTGCATTAACTTTGAATTTTAAAGAAACGTTGCATTAAAATATTGTTTCTCTTGCTTAATGCGATGTTGGCGCCCCCTGAAATCCCACGCTTCGATTATGTACTGGAGCTGAGAGGCTCCCCACCCCCGCTTCACCTCAGTCCTGGCCCTGGTGAATGGGGACAGATGCGAGAAATGCTTTCCGGTGAGAGGCTGTCAGAATTTTCACACGAGGCCGAGTAGCCAAGACGGACCCTCCACTTTCCAGAATCCTATGGAATTTCCATTGAGCTAAGGGCCAGGCTGGATTCCAAGCAGCAGACACGTCCATGTAACTAAGGGCAGGAATGGCCGTCTTGGACCGCGCTCGGTACAGACAGCACAGGGGAGACACCCCTTTCCAAAACACGAAGGAAAGAGTAATACCGACCATCTGTTTGGCAAACTGCTGTCACCACGTTCCCTCTCTAACCAGCTTCTCCCTCTGCAGTTCTGAGAACTGGTTGTTTCGCAACGTTGTTTTCTAAGGAAGCAGCTTTCTGTCCTGGGGACCCTTCGTGGTGCTGTGAAGCCAGTTGGTGTCAATTAAGTGCTTACTGAATAAATTCCACTGGTACAGGTATGAGGACAGGAAGGGCTTCTGTCTGTGTGGGAGCCCCACTGTGTGCGTGTGCCCTTACGCACAGGGTCACGGACTGGCTACGATGAGTACAGATAGCCTGTCTAGTGCTCGTGCACACGGCTTCCAGGTCCTGTGCCGAGTGCTTTAGGTGGGAATCCAATCATTCAATTCTGAAACCCTCATAGGGTGCTCATCCCTACTTTACGGTCGAATAGCTTGGGATCAGAGAGGTTCTGACACCAGCCAGAAGACGCACAGCTCGGCCCTGGCAGGTCCTTGGGACACCAACATTGCTAGAAGGCCCCCGAATGGGTGTTCTAGCTGGAGCCTCCATTGCGAGGGTCTGGGGGCGAGAGGGCTGTGTCCCAGACCACTGGACCTTCCGTTTCCATCCTGGCGCGGTGGTCCTTGGGCCCAGCCTGTGCCAGCATTTGACACATTTCTGGAACCACCAGTGGAAGGTGTATTTGTTTTCTGCTCCTGTGTAACAAATCCCCACTTCTCTGCAGCTTAAACCTATTGTCTCACAGTTTTTCTTGTGAGAAATTCAGGCTGGACCTTCTGCTTAGGGTCTCCTCAGGCTGAAATCGAGGTGTTATCCAGGTCTGTGGTCTTATCTGAGGCTCAGGGAACTCTTCCAAGCACTCGCGTGTGTGTGTGCGCACGTGCGCACACACACACACACACACACACACTCACACACAGAGCAAGACTGTTGGCAGGAGCCATTTCCTTTTGATGGTATGGCTGAAACCACCCCATTTTCTCATGGGCTGTCAGCGGGGGTCCGCTTTCAGCTCCCAGAGGCTGCCCCCATTCCTTGCCCCATGCCTCCCGTGGGCAATTCACAACATGTCACATATCTTTCTGGCGTCCTCTGCTTGTCCTTTAAAGGCCCACCTGATTAGGTCAGGCCCACCCAGGGTGATCTCCCTACTCCTGTAGAACATAATGGAATCACAGGAGCGAGATCTCATGGCCCCACTGAGGAGGATTACACAGGGTGTGTACACAGTGAGTGAGAATTTTGGGGACCATTGTAGAACCCACAGAATGAGAGCGATTTCTGGGCCGAGCTAAGCTTCATTCTGTAGACACTGTGGGATCTGGCATGAGTGTTTAAGTAAAAGATGTTCATGATCAGATCAACTGTTGCTGCTGCTGACGTTTATGTTTTGGAAAACCACCTTGGAGGTTAGACTAGAAAAGAGGAATATGGCGGCTATGAGACCCCAAAGGAGACGCTACAGGAATCCTGGGTGTGGGAAGAGGTTGCTGAGACCCTGAGAGGAGGAAGTGGCAGGGGCATCATCAGTTTTACATGACAAGCATTGACCGAGTACCTGCTATGTGTCAGTCACCATCCTGGCCTCCAGTGCTGGGGTGCAGAGAGAGAAAATACAGATACGGTCCAGCCCTCATGGCACTTACCTCTTGGCAAGGGAGATAGAGGTTGTGATGGTTAACTTGATGTGTCAGCTTGGCTGGGCCATAGTGCCCGGACATCTGCTCCAACGTCGTTCGGGATGTTTCTCTGAGGGTGTTTTTTCGTTGTTGTTGTTGTTGTTGTTGTTTGGTTTTGTTGTTGTTGTTTTTGGTATGAGATTGATACTTAAATTGGTGGACTTTGAGTCAAACACATCATCCTCCCTAATGTGGTTGGGCCTCACCCAATCAGTTAAAGGCCTGAACAGAACAAAGACTAACCTCCCTCCCCCAAGCAAGAGGGTGTTCTGCCAGCAGATGATTCTCAAACCCGAACCACAACACTAGCTGTACCTTCAGTCTTCAGCCTGCTGGCCCCATCCTGCAGAGTCTGGACCTGCCAGACTCCATAATCCTGTGATCACTGTTTCTCTGGTGACCCCTGACTAATATGTGCATCAGAAAAAATTATAGCCTGTGGCAAGTGTTAACAGAGGGAAGGGCTCTGAGAGCTTAGAGCAGGATGGTCTTGGAGAAATCAAGGAGGGCATTCCTGTGCAAATGATGCTGGAGCTGGTATCTCAAGATTGCATGGGTGGTGTTACCAGGGATGGGCACGAGGAAGGGCATTCTAGGCACACGAGTGGCATGTGAAAAAAAAATTAGGAAGCTAATTACACTCCAGAGGGCCTGGAGTGTGGGGTGGAAGGTGATGAGGTCGGATGCGATGGGAGAGGCTGGAGCCCGAAAAGCCTCATCATCGCTGGCTGTTTCTCTTTATCCTAAAAGCGACAGGGAATTGCTTTAAGTGAGGTGAGGGGTGACATTAGCAGCTGTGTTTTCCAGGATATGGTTCCAGCTGCTGTGTGCAGAGGGACTACAGGGGCCAAGGGTAGAGGGAAGAGGGTCTGCTAGGGAGCTGGTGCTTTACTGAGTGTATCAGTTACCTATCACTGTGTAACGAGCTGCCCCCAATCTCGTACAGAAACAACAGTTTATAATCCTCTGGTTTCTCTTCAGATTGTATACATTTTTTGCCTTTTTCTAAAATAAAGATTTCCATGGAGAGGAACAATTCTGAGCGTTTACCCAAATTCTTGAGATCTTGTGTTTGCAAGGGAAAGAGAAAAAAGAGAGAGAGAGAGAGAGAGAGAGAGAGAAAGAAAGAATGAACAAAAGAAGAATGAACAAAAGAAAGAAAGGGCAGAAAGAAACAACAGCTCATTGTTTCTCACGATTCCATGAGTTCTGTGGTTGGGTTTTGCACCTGTGTGGCCTCGTTTGGCTGGGGAATCCCCTGGGGTAGGAGGTCCCAGACAGCTTCCCTTCGTGTTTGGCCACAGTGCTGGCTCTCTGCTGGGGTCTTAGTTCTCCTCCTCCACGGGCTAGATCGGCTTCCTCACTGCATGGCGGCCTCAGGGGCTCTCAAAGAGCAAAAAGGAAGCCGCAAGGTATCTTAAGGCCATGTAAACAGATGCCACTCCTTGAGCAGTTAGAAATGTGTGGCCTTTCTTCATCCACAACATTCAGCCAATAATTTTTCAGTGTGCCAGGCACTGTTCAGGCTGTTGTGTGTTAGCAGTGAAGCCCATAGGCAATCTTCATGCCTTTTTGTGGCTTGTAAACAAATGCGTGTGCCACATGGGGTACTGATGAGGAAGAAGGCGGAATAGTGAGGCGGGGAACAGAGGGGTTGGGGGAGATAAGTCTGTCTGGGGAAGGGGAGTTTGAGCAGAGAGTCCTTAAGGGAGTCGGGGGCTAGAAATGAGGCCATCTCAGGGATGGTGCTCCAGGCTGAGAGCACAGCAAAGTCCAGTCCTCTCAGGGGAGCATGCCTGGATGTTCACACAGGTGTGGGGAGGAGGGTAGACTATGCAAGGGGAGAGGTAGCAGGGATTGGGGTCATGGGAGGTCCTGCTGGCCACGGAAGGACTTTGCTTTTTATTCCAGTGATGCAGACTCACTGGAGGCTTAGAAGAGCAATACTGGAGGTTACGGAGGTAGCCCAGCATGCTGGTGCCCGCCACGAATAACAAGCTCCTCAAAATTTAGCAGCTTGAACAACAACAAACGTGATCTCAGTTTCTGTGCATCAGCGATGCGGAAGTGGCTCAGCTGGGTGGTTCCGGCTCAGGGTCTCTCATAAGGTTCCAGTTAAGATGTAGGCTAGGACTGTGGTCATCTGAAAGCTCGCCTGGTGACGGAGGATCCACATCTAAGATGGCACATGCACATGGCTGGTGAGTCACTGCTGGCTGTAGGGCGAAGTCTCCCTAGCTTGGCAGCTGGGTTCCTTCTGAGCAGGTGGCCCAAAAGAGAGGATGGGTCACACACAGTCCTTTCTGCCATTTTGTTGGTCACACAGCACCTCCCCCTTCAATGTGGGAGGAACTATAAGGGCATGAGCACCCGTTGGCCAGGGTCTTAGGGGACCATCCTGGGGGTTGGTCCCTGTACCCCATCTCCTTGTCGGGGTGCAGGAAGCCTCTCACTTACCTGATATTGTACAGGGAATTTTTTCCTGGAACCAGAGAAGAATAAGAACGTGAGCAAGAAGAAAGAACATCTGTTTTCTCAGGAGAAGACAATTTCCATGATTCTAATCTGCTGGCTGCCAATTTTTTTTTAAAAAACAGTCCATTTCCAGATTCCTGCTTTTGCTGTTTTCATTATTTCCTTCAGTGAGTGTGTGTTGCTTATCCCTTGTGCTGGCGGTACAGTGACAGAGGGACAGTGGTACGTTTGCAGACGTGAGAAGTGTTCAGGGGCCAGAGAGAGGGCTCAGGCGGGTGTGGGAGCCGGGGCTGGCTTGGGCGTGGGGGGTGCGGTGGAGGCCCACCCCAGCACAGAAAAGCCAGCTGGTCCCCAGAGCTTAATCCCCCTGGCAGGAAGAGGCAGCCAACAAGTTAGCAAACCACATGCATGATTTCAGAGAGCGACTGTGGAAATGGCCCTCTGAGGCGAGGATTTTAGGGCTGGGACCTCGTCTTGGGGAAGGACTGTCTTGTTTGGGGCAACAGCGGGTGCAGAGGCCCAGAGATGGGTACAAGCCAGGCCACTTGGAGATCCTTAAATGATCAGATTCTGGAACGCTGTCTGGAGCTGTTTCTCAGAACCCAGAATGACTGTAGGTGCTTAAAGATCAGTCCAGAGGGGCGAGGGCCTCTCTGCTTCCTTTCCGACAATGAGATGGCCTGGGTTCCTGTTTTCTGGCTCTTCCAGTTACCAGCTGTGCATTCTTGGGCAAGTCACCTAACCTCTCTGTGCTTCCGCTACCTCCCCTTGTAGAATCAGCAGTGGGATAGGGACTTAAACACCCGCGGTAAAGACAAATGACACAGTCAGGAAACAGGCGAAAGACTCGAACAACCCAAGGGTACACACAGACAGATAACTAGATAAAAAAAACTGTGGGGTGTAAGAATTAGGGAATATGATTCAGCCACTGCAAAGCGGATCCTTCCCTCCGAGGCGGCAGGGATGAACCCAGAGGACACGCTGCTCAGCGGGCACGCCGGGCACACAGGGAACCCGGCGCATCGTCCCAGCAGGGTGTGGAATCTGCAGGAGTCCGAACACCCAAGGAGCAGAGAGGAGGTCACCAGTGCAGGGGACACTCAGCTGGTTACAGGGATGCTCCAAGGTGTGAATCCATACATCCCACGAAAGCTTCACGGATGCCAAGCGTATCTGGTGAAATTAACTCTGAGCTGCAGCCATGAAACACACACTAGGCTTGGAAACACAGAAGGAAGCAGACAATGTAATTTCTGCTGTTCATCACGGCGACGTGGATTAGGTCTCAAAAAGGTGATACAGCAAAACCTTGGATTGCGAGTTACCTCTTCGGAGAGGGAGGGTTCCTCGAGAGGAGCCAACATTTCTAATCCGTTTTAACTTGATCAACGAGTGACATCTTGCGATACCAGTCGCGCGAGACGCCCAACAGCACATGATCACAACACAACCAATGGCTCTTGAAATTCGCCTTGATATGCGAGTGCTTTGGATGGCAAGCGTGTTTCCGGAACGCATTATGCTCGCAAACCAAGGTTTTACCGTACTTGGGTGTCTCGCAAACCAAGGTTTTACCGTACTTGGGTGTCTTCGGTTAAATGACGTTGTGAGATAGATTTTTATTTTTTTATTTTTTTTAACGTTTTATTTATTTTTGGGACAGAGAGAGACAGAGCATGAACGGGGGAGGGGCAGAGAGAGAGGGAGACACAGAATCGGAAGCAGGCTCCAGGCTCCGAGCCATCAGCCCAGAGCCCGACGCGGGGCTCGAACCCACGAACCGCGAGATCGTGACCTGAGCCGAAGTCAGACACTCAACCGACTGAGCCACCCAGGCGCCCCTGTTTTTTAAAAGAAAGAAGATAGTTAAGAGGCTGGTACAGGAGCAGATGTTGGTATGCCCACGGAGGCCTGGCTGGGGGACTGATGTATCCGGGGTGTTCTGGAGATGGAGCCCACAGGCTGTGGTGGCAGGAGGGATAGAGAGGGACACGGAGCAGGATCATCGTGTGAGGTCCTTGTGTTTGCAGGGGATGCTGCTGTGTCTGGCCCCAGGCGGACGGTGGGTGTAAAATGACTGAACAGGGACAAGTCAGTCAAGGGGGGGGGGGGGGGGGGGATACCTGAGGACATAACCAGGTGCTATGGACAGAAATAGAGGAAAAACACGGTGGCTGATGTCCATGTTTTGAAGGGAGAGCCGGGTGTGACGCCCTACTCGCTGTGCCTCCTGGAGATGCTTACTCAACCTCTCTGTGCTTTGGTCCCCTCCTGGGTAAAAGAGAAGGAACAGTCCCTCTCTGAAGGTGGTGTGATAACACGCGGCAGCCACTAGACGTGGGGGTGTGCATTTTGGCTCTTCCGTGTCCTGGTTGGCTTCCCGTGCGATTTTGTGAAGAGTGGCGTCTAAATGTGTGGATTGGGGATAAAAACAGTCGCTCTCACATAGGTGTTGTTGGAGGACTCAATGAAATCTGCGAAAGGGAACGGAGACGATGAGTCTTTCTCAGGCTTGAGCCTCATCCCCCAGATCCACCCCGTGGAGCAGGGATCAGAAAACGGTCCTCCTTACTGGCCACTTCTGGCTTGCCTGTGTTTATAAATGAACCTCTGCTGGGACACAGCCATGCCCATTCCTCACGAACTGTCTGAGGCTCCTTCCAATCCCCCGGTTGGCAGGGCTGGGTAGAGAAACGTTTTCCCTACTCTGGCTCTAGAGGCAAACCCTATTCCCGAGTCCTCTGGGTCCTTGCCTAGCTACTGGATAGGTGGGTCGGCCCCAATACACATCCTTTCCTCCACTCCTGTCCCTTTTACAGACAGGAGTAGCCCGTGTTATGCCCAGAATTCGTCATCCCCAAAGACTATGAGGGAGCCAAGTCCTATGCAAAAGCAAAGGGCCTTTATTCGAGCTAGCTCAAGCTCAATCCCCTACCTGCACCTACACAGGGTTTCAAGAGCACAAAGGTTATATAGGGATCAGGGCCTTAGCCGTTGGCTGAGGAAGGGTCGTGGCCTCAACTGATTGGCTTGCTAGCCGATTGGCTGGGGAAGGGTCGTGGCCTCAGGCAATTGTCTGGGGAAGGATCAGAGTCCCCTCAGGCAGGTTGCCGGGCGTGGTCTGAAAGGTTTAAAGTAGAGTGATTACAAAGAGGAAAGCCCATCCCCCTCCTGTCCTTGAGCTCCTGCTCTCAGTGTCAGTGGTCTTGGGCCTGCTCCCCCAAATCAGAAGAGTCTGGCCCTCAGGTCACCCAGCCTCTTTCTCAGGGGTGCAGAGAGAGTAAGTGCTGGGTTGTAGGGTTCTCTTGCCATCTTTCCACCTTCATCTGAGCTCTCCTTTCCCCAGTGACTCATCCCAGCCCACCCCCAGGTGAAACAAGGAAACTCAAGGCTTTCGTCCACCTGCTGTGCATCCTCAGGATGGCTCCCTGACCACAGATCTAGGCCTAGGCCCCAACTCATGTTGAACGGGTGAGCGGGAAGTTACTCAAGGGGAGGAGGCGTGGTCTGGGAAGTTACTCAAGGGGAGGAGGCGTGGTCTG
>NW_026057588.1:3033677-3057667 GCF_023721935.1 Panthera uncia
AGGAGGCGTGGTCTGGGAAGTTACTCAAGGGGAGGAGGCGTGGTCTGAGGTTTGAGCGGTAACTGCTTTCTGCGGCCGTGTCGGGGACATAGTCACTCAAGATGGGGGATACAGAACAAGATGGAGTCGGCCGGCCTGGGTCTGCTCTTTCACCCACCCGCCATCGTCTCTTGCTCTGCTTTTCCTACCAGACACCGCGGCCTGCTGATGACCCCACACTAACGCACCCAGACACCGCGCATTCTTACGGATGTGGTCACAGGACGCTGGTGTGCAGATCCCCCACGATTTCACAGACCGGGTCCCTGATGAGCTTCCGCTGTGTTTCTGTTCCACAGTAAGAACAGTCGGGCCCGTGGTGCGGTGAGCGGTGTCCTCACACACGGGTCACTTCACCTGAGTCCTGCTCTCACGTGTGGGTGCACTGGGCGGGTGTCGCTGCAGATTCGAGGTTGTGTGTTCGCATTTGGGTTAAGCATTGGGCTGCCCTGTGTGAATTTTCTAGATGTTTGTAAATCCCTTCTCCTGGGGGTTGTCGTGAAGATTTTGGATTTCGTTCGGAGTCCAGAGGAGGCCACCGGGAACTGGGAAGTCCAGTGGCAGGGGACTGATGACTTAAAATCTCCCTCCCTCTCCTGTGGGCAGCGCGGGAGGCTCAGGTGCTGCAGGGGGGAGGCTCAGGTGCTGCAGGGGGGAATGGGGCAGGTGCGATGGTGCGATTCCCACCCACCCCCCAGTGCCAGACACTTTCCTCCTCCTTTTTCTTCTTTAATGTTTTTGGTTTTTTTTTGAGAGAGAGAAAGAGTGGGGGAGGGGCAGAGAGAGAGGGAGACACAGAATCCGAAGCAGGCTCCAGGCTCCGAGCTGTCAGCACAGAGCCCGACGCGGGGCTCGAACTCACGGAGTGTTCGATCATGACCTGAGCTGAAGTCGGGCGCTTAACTGACTGAGCCACCCAGGTGCCACTTAAAAAATTTTTTTTAACATTTATTTAGTTTTCGAGAGACAGAGAGAGACGGAGCAGAAGCAGGGGAGGGGCAGAGAGAGAGGGAGACACAGAATTCGAAGCAGGCTCCAGGTTCTGAGCTGTCACCACAGAGCTGGGTGTGGGGCTCGAACTCATGAACCGTGAGATCAGGACCTGAGACGAAGTCGGACCCTCAACTGACTGAGCCACCCGGGTTGCCCCACACTTTCATTCTTCTGAGTCTCTGCCCACACCCCTGAGGGACAGCTGGATGTCCCAGGAGTTTTGGGTAGATTTTCACTAAAAACCAAGAATGATGAACACACTCCCTAGCTTGTGTTTCAGGGTTTCCCTGCTGCTCTCCAGGGTCACATTTAATCACTTCAGGTGTCTGTTTTCTTTTTTAAAAAGAGTTTCTAATACGTTAACTAATTAGTCATTTTGTAACGATCATAGGCACATGTTTCCAGACTGTTTCTTGCTTTTTAAATGTAACGTAAAAAAAACCAAAAACAAAAACAAAAACCAAACAGGTGACTGTGTGAGTTTGCTGGGGCTGCTATGACAGAACACCCCTGCCTGGGCGGCTTGAACAGCAGACACTTACTCTCTCCCTGTCCTGGAGGTTGGAGGTCTGAGATCTGGTGTGGGCAGGCTGGTTCCTCCTGAGGCCTCTCTCCTCCGCTTGTCCCCATGTCCTTAGGTAGACCTCCCTGTGTGCGTGTCTGTGTCCTGATCTCTTCTTCTAATGAGGACACCGGTCACATAGGATTAAGGTCACCCCGATGACCTCAGTTTACCCTCATCACCTCTTTAAAGACCCTGTCTGTGAAGATAATCACATTCTGAGGTGCTGGGGGTTAGGGCTTCAGTATGTGCATTTGGGGGGAGATATAATTCAACCAGAGTAACAATTTTCCATAAATTAAAGGAATGTAGACAATGGAAAGATCTCTGCTTTCAGGGGATGTGTTGGAGTAGATGGAGAATGGCAGTTAACAGGAGAGAAGAAAGGTAATTCAGCTAATAATAGAGAATGAAAGAATCCCTGTATATATTCAGACAGATACATAGATACCTAGATAGATACATAGAAACAAAAGAAAAGGGAAAGGAAGGGAAGAAAAAAAAGAAAGAAAGATGAACAATGGATAGAAAGAGGGATGGATGGATGGATGAATGGATGGCTAGCTAGATAATGGGATGGATGGAAAGAAAGGAAGGAAGGAAGGAAGCAAAAAAAAAAAAGAAAGCAAAAGAAAGGAAGGAAGCAAGCAAGCAAGGAAGCAAAAGAAAGAAAGCAAAAGAAGGGAAGGAAGGAAGGAAGCTGGATAGATGATGGATGGATGGATGGAAAGATACATGATAGGAAGAGGCATGGATGGGTGGGTGGATGGATGGATGGATGTCTAGATAATAGAGGGATGGGTGTAAAGGAAGGAAGGAAGGATGGAAGGAAGGAAGGAAGGAAGGAAGGAAGGAAGGAGCAGACTAACAGATTCCTGTTATTTTTTTTTCATGTTTCAAGTTTTCATTTAAATTCTAGTTAGTTAACATATAGTGTGATCTTGGTTTTCAGGAGGAGAATTTATTGATTCATCACTTAACAACAGATTCCTGTTGTGTTGGGAGAGGATGTGCAGGTTTCTAACTAAGAGACTTTCTTCACAGGATTGAGCTAAGCCCCAGGAATCTGCACTTTTTACCCAGCCCTCCTCCCACACAGGTGACTCACATGCTGTGTGCTTCTACCTGTCACGACGGAAATCCCATAAAAGGGCCACAAACTCTGCACACAGCATCGGATTTCTCGCAACAACACAACGAGCCAGAAAAGGTCACTCCCCCAACCTGAGACTCGGCAGTAAAGGAGGCCAGAGGCCGTGCACGAATGCACGTGCGTCTGCTCATGCAGTCCCAACATGAACCCTCCGTGTCCTGTCTGACCTTGGAGCCCCCGGAATCTTCCGGTCGCCACCAGAGCTCTCTGTGCCCCTTCCTCAGCCCCTCCCTGCCCCTGGTTGCCATTCCCATGGCACCTGCTGAGCCCACCCTACCCCCACCACTCAAGGAGGCTTGAAAACAAACTGCGTGTATTACCTATTTATTTCCACAACAGTTTCCATACTTATGTTGCATATACAGGCCTGCTTCCATATCAGTAAACATACATGGAAAACATCCCTGAAGGTAGTGACCCTTTTCTCCATTCACAGGTACTTGGGCTTGTACGAGTGTCCCGAGGCTGCTGTCACTGAGTCCACAAACTCGGTGGCTCTAAAACACACCTTTATTATCTTACAGCCCCAGAAGGCACCGGTCTGAACGGGTCTCTTGGCTAAAATCAGCATGTTCCACGGCTGCGTTCCTCCTGGAGGATCTAGGGGAGATCCGTCCCTGCCTTTTCCAGCTTCTGCAGGCACCGCATCCCTGGGCTGTGACCCCCTGTCCATCCAACCTCCAATCCCGTGTCCCATCTCCTCTTGCCTCCCTGGGGACCTTATGATCCAGGATCCTGTCCCCACCTCCAAATAATTGAACTACCCTGCAGAACCCCTTCTCCCCTGGGGGGCACCTTATTTCCAGGTTTCAGAGATTAGGATGTGGACATCGGTGTGGGTGGTCGTTCTGCCAGCCACAGAGTTCTTTCCAATTCCTTTCTATGTTACTGGAGACACAACGAACATCTTTGTGCACGCAGATGGTTCTTTCCTGAGGAAAAAATGCTGAGTCACATTGCACAAAATCATTTTCTCGTTGGGCGCAGTTGGTCCATCTACTAAATCACCGCTCAGTGGGGGCTACCCCAGTGGACCTCCATGGAAATGCATGAGCACCCCGTTTTGTTTCCCCTGACCCTCCATTTTGGGCTGCTGTAACCAGATACCACGTGCTGGGCAGTTCCAACAAGTATTTCTTGTGGTTTTGAGGCTGGACATCCAAGATCGAGGTGTTGGCAGACTGTCTTCCTTCTGGTATGTCCTCACAAGGTGGAGAGAGAGAGGAGGAAAGCCCATCATGGCGACCCAATCCTAATGATGTCATCTAAACCTAATTTCCTCCCAAAGATCCCGCCTCTGAAAACCATCACATTGGGGTTTCTGGAGTTTCAACATATGAATTTGGCAGGGGGCTG
The DNA here is from genome assembly GCF_023721935.1 of Panthera uncia. NCBI lineage: Eukaryota > Metazoa > Chordata > Mammalia > Carnivora > Felidae > Panthera > Panthera uncia. Next base: position 3,037,781 of record NW_026057588.1, read on the forward strand.
GGGACAGAACACACACATTTTTATTATGTCCATTGCTCATGGGAGAAAGTTTCCACTGTGTTTGCATTTCTCCTAGGATTAACTTGTTGACAGATATATGGACATAGTTTTTTTCTTCTCTTTTTAAAAAAAAAAAATTTTTTTTTAACATTTATTTTTGAGACAGAGAGAGAGAGAGAGCATGAACAGGGGAGGGTCAGAGGAAGAGGGAGAGGGAGACATAGAATCTGAAACAGGCTCCAGGCTCTGAGCTGTCAGCACAGAGCCCGACACGGGGCTCGAACCCACAGACCGCGAGATCATGACCTGAGCCGAAGTCGGTCGCTTAACCAACTGAGCCACCCAGGCACCCCTTTCTTCTCTTGACAGATATATGGACATAGTTGATTTTTTAGAGTTCCTTACATATTAAGGCAATTAATTGTTTCTTATATGTTTTACAATGGATATTTTGAGTATGTTGATCAGGTTTCTCCCTGGTTTATTTTTTCCAAGAATTAAAACTTTTTTTTTATTTTAATTTTAATTTTATTTATTTATTTATTTTTTCTTGAGAGAGAGAGAGAGAGAGACAGAGCACAAGCAGGGGAAAGACAGAGAGGGAGGGAGACACAGAATCTGAAGCAGGCTCCAGGCTCTGATCTGTCAGCACAGAGACTGACACGGGGTTGGAACTCTCCAACTGCGAGATCATGACAGCCAAAGTCAGCCGCTTAACCGACTGAACCACCCAGGCACCCCTGTTTTTTTTTTTTTTTTTTTAATGTTTATTTTTGTTTGAGAGAGAGAGGGAGACAGAGTGCAAGTGGGGGAGGGGCAGAGAGAGAGGGAGGCACAGAATCCCAAGCAGGCTCCAGGCCCTGAGCTGTCAGCACAGAGCCTAACATGGGGCTTGAACCCACAGACTGTGAGGTGAGATCACTCCCTGAGCTGAAGTCAGACACTCAACCGACTGAGCCACCCAGGTGCCCCAAGAATTAAAACTTTTTGTTTTTGTTTTGTTTTGGTTGATTTGTTATTTTAATAACCATAGTGTCTGCCTTTAATTCATTTGGAAGTAATGTTGGTGTAAGCTGGAAACTGGGCTGTAACTGGATTTTATGTCAGTGGCTAAAATTTTCTGGGTGTTCATGCTTGTGTCATTTTTAGTGTTCAGGGAAAATGGTGCATTTGCACGCTAACAGGAGAGAAGGGGTGGGAACGAATCTACCTCCCACACCTGCTCACTTTTCCTTCTACTGCCTTCCTTCCCACTCATCCCCACCGACAGTTTTTTGTCTGTCTGCCATTCCAGAGCTCTTTGTGTAGAGAGAGAGAAAGAGAGAATTTCCAACCACACTTCTTTGTACTTTCTACAGCAAGTAACAGCATCATCACATCTACTATTTAAGACCTGGCTTTTACACTTCAGCTCCCTAGGATGCTAGTTTCCATGGCAACCACCTGAGTCTGCTCCCATCACCAACAACTCTGAGAGCTCTGGAGGGATGTGGGCGCTGGAAAAAGGGACCCCAAAGTGGCCTGACGGTGAGGGGGGGTGGCACGGGCAGAGGAGAGGCACTCACTTGGACTTCAATCGCTGGCTTGGGCTTGTGTTTCCTGCGTGTTGAATCCTGTCTTTGGACAAGAGCTTCATAGAAGGGCAGAGCCGGAGCTAGTCTGGCCTCGCAGGCTCGAGGGTCACAGCCGCCGGCAGCTGTACGAGTGTCGAGGCTTGACAATTGTCCCCTGCCCTTCACTGATCTACTCCTTCATTCTTTCTGTCATCATACAAATATCGATTGACGGCTTCCTGTGGGCTCTGCACTCATGTGTCCCAGGAACCAGCTGCGAGTGGCCCCTTGTTCCCAGTAGCCAAAAGGAGGAAGCAGCCCGGTGTCCGTCAACGGATGACCAGATACACAAACTGAGTGTCCGCGCGGCGGGTATTATCAGCCTTAACACAGACACGCATCCCAACATGGCTGAACCCTGAGGACGTTATATGGTTCTACTTCTATGAGGCCCCTAGAGTTGTCAGATTCATAGAGACAGAAAGATGGTGGGGCTGTGCACTGGGGGTGGGGGATGGGGACATGGTGTTTAATGGGGACAGAGTTTCAGCTGGGGAAGGTGAAGAGCACTATGGATGCAGGTGGGGATGGTTGTACAGCGATATGGATGTACTTAATGCCCCCAGAACGTACCCTTGAAGTGCTCATGAAGGTAAATTCTACTTATGTGTGTTTTGCCACAATTCAACTTTTATTTTTTTAGTGTTTATTTATTTTCATTTATTTCTGAGAGAGAGAGAGAGAGAGAGAGAGAGCAAACACGACTTGGGGAGGGGCAGGGAGAAAGGGAGACACGGAATCTGAAGCAGGCTCCAGGCTCTGAGCTGTCAGGACAGAGCCTGACTCGAGGCTCGAACTCATGGACCACGAGATCATGACCTGAGCCAAAGTCGGACGCTTAACCGGCTGAGCCACCCAGGTGCCTCCGCAGTTAAATTTTTTTTAAAAATCGAGAAGGAGAAACTCTCAAATCCCCACAAAAGACTGGAAAACAAACCAGTTTCACGGGCCATAAATGGGAGGGAGGAGATGTGGAGAAGTAGGGGGTGAAAAAAAGAAAGAAAAGGAAACAAAAATCACCCAAATCCTAACAAATAAAAAGATTATTAGTTTAAAGATGAAAATAAGCAATGGGTTACCCAAGCAGTGAAACCATCAAGGACAGCAACGAAATTATTATTAGGAAAGGCAGGGGTAGTGGTTATCTCTGGAGGGGGGTGGGTTTCTGGGAAGCCAGCTCTGCCTGATTAACCCGGGAAATGGCTCCAATCATATGTTAATCTGTACAAATGCACTAGATGAACCTTTTTTCTGTATTGTGTACCTCACCATGAAAAATACTGTGGAAAGTTTTAAAAATTACTGAGTGGTCCCTTGCTGTAAGAAAAGACAATCCTGTAATACCCGAAAGAAAATGAAAAAGGTGAATATTTGCCTTGTTGGAAAGATGTAGAGAGCTTCTGTTTTGCGGCAACGTTAGAGATCGCGCCCTGCAGAGAATCACGACTCCCTGCTGATGAGTCATTTCCCAAATTGTATGAGTAATGAGAGCACTGGGAGAGATCAGCTCAGGTTGGAAATTTGCAAGTGAAAACAGCTCTTAGCCGTGCTGCAGAAATGTGTTTTCATGCTGGATTTTGAGACAAGACATTTATCACTTAAATGTCAGCCCCTGAGACAGGAAGGCACAGTAAAACAATTACTGCGATGGAAAATGCCCACTACCTTCAAAATCAGGAAAGAGGTGGATGGGAACAGTACATGGGGTTGCAAACATCTGCCTTATCAAATAGTATATATTCTCAATATACTGAATAGGCTTTCATTTATTTAAATAAACAGTCCAGAATCAGGGCGATGTTCGCCACATTCTGGATCTAAAATGTTGTAGCCCTGAGCAGATCGGATAGATTATCTCAAAAGGGAGTCGAGGAGCTTTAGGGGCAGTTGAGAGATTGACAGAAAGCAGAAGGCAGAGATCCAGACATATCCAGGAATTCCTGAGATGACCTGGGCGTGCTGTGCCCACACTCTCCGGGTACAAGGTGACAGGATGCCGTGGGCGAGCATCTCTCTGCACAGCTATGCCCACACCTAAACCTTCACCAACAAGCTTATTCACACCAGCAGAATTTGCAGCAACATTAGACACACCCTAAACGTCCAGGCACAGGTGACAAATCCAATAAATTGTGGCACAGGAAGAGGTGGAATACTATACAGCTGTGAAAAGAAAGGAAGTCAATTTCTCTGCATCACTGTGGGCGGGCGGAGTAAAACACAAATCTTAACATAACATCATGTTTTGTGTTAAGGAGGGAAAAAATAGAAAACATTTGTTTTGCACACATAGAATGTCTGTAAGGATACACCAAAAATCTGGTAACTCTGGCAGCCTCAAAAGAGGGGGATTCGGGGGCGCCTGGGTGGCTCAGTCGGTTAAACGTCCGACTTCGGCTCAGGTCACGATCTCGCGGTCCGTGGGTTCGAGCCCCGCGTCGGGCTCTGGGCTGACAGCTCAGAGCCTGGAGCCTGCTTCCGATTCTGTGTCTCCCTCTCTCTCTGCCCCTCCCCCGTTCATGCTCTGTCTCTCTCTGTCTCAAAAATAAATAAAACGTTAAAAAAAATTTTTTTTAAAAAGAGGGGGATTCGGTAGTTGGGGGATGAAGGACGGGAAGGAAACTTTGCAATAATTATCCTTTTACATCATTCGGGTTTCCTATTACGTATTACCTCAGTGTATTAACTATTCAAAAAATTAAGATTTAGACAGTCCAACAATGCAAAGTCCATTGGCTCTATTTGTCCCATGGGGTGTGGGCAATAAACAGTGCCTGGCATATAGTTGGAGACAGATCAATATCTCACAAATGATACTGTGAATATTGTGATATTGAATGACTGTCGGGTCCCCCTCCCCCCTGCCAAGGAGGGTGTTTATAGGTCACCCTTAGAGCCAGTAGCTCTGAGATAATTTGCCATGGGGCAGAATGGATAATTCTGACTTTATCAATGGAACCCCTTTGAGTTTGGGGGTTTGCTTCCCCTGCCCCCCTCCCAAAGTGGGGTGTTTAAGGAGTTTCTGATCGTTTACAATTGCAAACTATCCTACGAGGAATTACTTTGTGCCAATGTCATTTTCTTGCTGTTGGGGCTGTCCCTTCAGGGTAGGTTTCCAGAAGTGGCTGAGTTGAAAGGAAAACACGCATGTGTCTTTTCGCTCTGAAGGATTGTACCGCTTTGCATTTCCACCAGATAAGAGAACCTGTTTCTGGGGCGCCTGAATGGCTCAGTTGGTTGAATGTCCAACTCTTGATGTCGGCTCAGGTCATGATCTCACGGTTGTGGGATCGAGTCCAGAGTCCGGCTCTGTGCTGAGCGTGCAGCCTGCTTGGGATTCTCTCTGCCCTTTCCCCCCAACTAAAAAATAAATAAATAAACTTAAAAAAAGAGAGACCTGTTTCCTCACCAACACACGTATATATTTATACGCTTGGTTGTTCATATATTTGTTTTGTCCATACAGCTATATGTTATAAAGGGTTTTTGGTCTGATAGGTAAGAACAGGTATCTCAGGATTGCTTCAGTTTGCGTTTTTCTCGTTGAGAGTTTGAGCATTTTACATTCATTTTGATGTATGTTTTCTTTTATTCATTACTTTTATTTTCAGTTTTAGTTTTGTTTATTTTTATATCATTTTTATACATTTTTCAGTGAACGATCTGTCCATGTCTTTGAGTGGTTGGTCTTGTGCTTCACAGGTTTTAAGGATTCTCTGTACATTAGGGATATCAACCCCTGAGACTATTTTATCCCAGGGAACAATGTTATTTTAAAAGGCGACTTAAAAAAAATGTAATTTAAGGGGTGCCTGGGTGGTTTAGTCGGTTAAGCAACCGACATCGGCTCAGGTCATGATCTCATGGTTCATGAGTTCGAGCCCCGAGTCTGGCTCTGTGCTGACAGATCAGAGCCTGGAGCCTGCTTGGGATTCTGTGTCTCCCTCTCTCTCTCTCTAAAAATGAATAAACACTGGGGCGCCTGGGTGGCTCAGTCGGTTAAGCGGCCGACTTCAGCTCAGGTCATGATCTCGCGGTCCGTGAGCTCGAGCCCCGCGTCGGGCTCTGTGCTGACAGCTCAGAGCCTGGAGCCTGCTTCCGATTCTGTGTCTCCCTCTCTCTCTGCCCCTCCCCCGTTCATGCTCTGTCTCTCTCTGTCTCAAAAATAAATAAAAAACCTTAAAAAATTTTTTTTTTAAATGAATAAACACTAAAAAAATTTTTTTAATGTAATTTAAAAATAAATAAATAAAAGGTGACTTTTGGGGCACCTGACTGGTTCAGTCCTTGCAGCATGTGACTCTTGATCTTAGGGTTGTAAGTTCAAGCCCCACATTGGGTGTAGAGATTACTTAAAACCTTAAAAACAAATCACATTAAAAAAAAAAAAACAAATAACAGCTTATTTTTACCTTGTTATTTTATTTTTTAAAAATTAAAAAAAAATTTAAGTTTATTTATTTATTTTGAGAGAGACAGAGCAAGCAGGGGAGGGGCAGAAAGAGAGAGGGAGAGAGAAAGAATCCTAAGCAGGCTCCGCACTGTTAGCACAGAGCCCCACATAGGGCTCAAACTGGCGAACCACGAGAGCATGACGTGAGCCGAAGTCAGACGCTCAACCAACCGAGCCACCCAGGCACCCCATTTATTGATCTTTTTTTTTTTTCCTTTCCTGGCTCTGTTGCAATCGTTTGGAAAGCCTTACTGCACATATCATATAAATGTTAACCTCTGGCCCAGCTTATAAAACAGAGGTCATCAGTTATGTCTTCAATTATGCCTGCTATTGACAATTCATTTTGAAGGCAAGCATGAAAATGCTAAATGGGCAGAACAAAAAGAAATCCCTCTCCCATCTCTGCCTCTCTGGTGGCAAGTCCCGTAAGACCAATTTCTATGCCTCACCTCAAAGCCAAATTTTACATATATTTATGCAAAATTATCACTCATATGTTGTTATGCATGATTATATTCCCATATTTGCATAATATACAAAATTATAGTCTATGCAATTGGGCACGTGTCCTCTTCCTGTGACAAAACACCTTGGGCCGTGTTCCCCATCCGTACGTCAAGATCACCTTCATTCTCTTTGGACTGTCGCAGAATCTCCCACAGTATGAAGACACCAAGACTGACGTAAGCAGTTCCCCTGCGATGGACAACGAAGTTTTTTCCACTGCTTTCTGGTTCCAGAAAAGCCACAGAAAATCACTTCATCTGTTACAGTATTTGGCATATATCCGAGATCTATTCTAGAAGTAGCATCGGGAAAGATCAGCATCATTTGGGTCTGGGAAAGGCAGACGTGAACTGGACAGGCAAGGATCTCGGTGCCCAGGGCCTGATGCTGTCCCTGGGGCCCTGACACGAGGCCAGTGCACACACACAAGCAAATGAATACACATTCAGATACTGATGGCTGCAATGAAAGTCAGGAAAAGAGGCAAAGGGAAAGAGAACCGTGGACAGGAGAGGAAGGGGGCCATCGAGCCAGGGACGTCCCGCCTCCATGGCCCTCCTGTGGCGTTAGCCAGCTGCCTCTTCTGCCCGGGTGATTCCAAAAGAGTGGCCTCTAGGGAAAATACTGAAAATATTCTTTACAATACTGCTTCCATTCTGCCACAATTAAGGATTTTCCTTTTTCCCCTTTTTTTATGTCACACATGCACAAAGCAGTGTTGTTTGGCTTTTACAAAAATGAAGATCGTACTTGCTCAAAGTAATTTTGCGATGAAAACTGAGGGGGAAACAGCAAAAGGGACCGAGCTGGCTGTCTCCAGGCACGTCACGTTATGGTGAGGGGAGATCGAAAGTCTGGATGTCAGCACACGCATGGAGGATAAGAGACAGGACAGCCAGAAAGGAAGATCACACAGCCAGAGAGGGAAGAACCACAGCTTCCTGAACGCACACCTCACAGACCCCCAGGGGCTTTGCGGCTTCACTTACGGCCCAGTCCCGGTGAAGACAGTGCGAAGTCCAGGGCAGTGGGTCCGAGTGGGGCAAATGAGTTATTTCAACAGAAAAACCTCCTGCTTTTGTTAAGTAAGAAGTAACTGAAATGAGATTCCTATTCAAGAGACGTCCTGCAAATGTGTTTATCTCCTAAGAGGAGGGACCCCATCAGAAGCAAGAGAAAATTGTCCATTTTGTTAGTTGGCTAGACACGCGGGCTGAGGGCAGGGTCGGAGGATGGAGAGCAGGGCAGGGGCACGGCCGACAGGCTGCTGTGTGTGTGCAGAGGAGGGGACATGGCAGGATTCCACACGGGAGATGCCCCAGGGGCCACGCAAGTCGCCTGGAGAGAGAAGACGGCCTGAGACTGCACAGGGTCACCATGGAAACAGCCCTCATTGGTGGATTTCAGTGAGACACAGATGATCCGGGATCACAGAGGTTCCAAATGAAGCAGAATTTGCGGGCTGAAATCCCTTCCTGAGTACAACATTGCCCCAGGTCAAGCGTGTACACAGGGGACCTCGACCCAAGCTGTGACATGAAACGCTCCCCACATTCATGATTAATGCCCGTTGGGGGACCCGGTCTGTCCATGCATATGCACTGCTATTTCATTAACAGGAAAACAAGGTGGGTTTCTCAGATACGGCACAATATACTCCGTACGCAAGAGATGCCTTTTACCATATCATGGTTAAAAAAGAAAGAGAGAAAGGTGTCCGAATCCATTAAGATTGTTTTTCCGATTGTTTCCATGGGTACCACTGGCTGTAATTATTCCTCGATTTTTCCGAGGCTGAAAATCTGCCCTTTCATATTTAATGCAATGGCTTGGGATCCTGGACGCCGATGACAATGTCCAGCACGTAACTAGTGATCCCTACATGTTCTTTGCTATGGTTTCCTGAAAAATATCCCCCACTTAAATGAAGAGTATAAAACAATGGGAATATTTCATTTTTCACAGATACACACACAGTAATAAAATCATCCGTTTGCTTTTTTACAATAACGCGGCAGGAGTCGAGAAGGTAAAGCAAATGAAACATCAAGATATGTTCCCAACTCCCCACTTCTTCCAAAATGCGGCCTCCCCCATGTCTTCCCACCCAGAGGAAATTCTGTAGCCCCCACCACCCACAAGACACGATCTTCCTCTTTGTTGCATGAACATTGGGAATGCACTGGGGGTTTTGCGCTGGGTGATCACATGGTCAGACAGCCCTTGAGAAAAGCTCACCACCAGCCTTGATTATGGCGGGTTCCTCCCTGCCCTTGTGCCTCATCTGGAACACACATTTTCTTTTCTTCCTTTTTTTTTTTTTTTTTAATTTTTTAATGTTCATTTGGTTTTGAGAGACAGAGCGTGAGCAGGGGAGGGGCAGAGAGAGAGGGAGACACAGAATCCGAAGCAGGCTCCAGGCTCTGAGCTGTCAGCACCGAGCCCCACGTGGGGCTTGAACTCACGAATGGTGAGATCATGACCCGAGCCCCCAGGTGCCCTGAGGCTCCCCGACCCAGAATGCTAAAGTAGAACACCCACGCTCAGACAAAGACAAAGGCTGTGCTCGGCGACCGCACCCTTCCCCTGCCCCCCCCCCCCCCCCCCGCCCCCACTGGATTCTCCCAGGGTTGTGAGCTGCAAGTGAGGCGGAGGGCCAGGGGCTGTCTGCGTTTCCACAGCTCCAGGCAGAGAGAGGCCCGCCAGCCAGGCAGAGGGCCTGTCAGGGCCAGGGCGAACTGCAGCTGTCTGCCCGCAGACTGCGTCCCCTGAGGCCGTCCGCAGCCAGCTTGCCCCCGATTTCCTAGGGTCAGCTGTCTTTTGTCCTCAGGGTCTGATGGCAAGGATTCTGGTCCTACCTGCCTGGAGGGGCCTTGGCACGCAGCTGGCCTCACCTGTGCCCTGCTGCAGACCTACCCTGAGATGTGCTGGGTGAGGGAAACGCCGTACACGGGTTTTCTCAGCCTCAGCCCTGTTGACACGTCAAACAGGACCCTACCTTGCTGTGGGGGCTGTCCTGTGCCCTGCAGCGTTCCTGGTCTCCCCCCCAGCTTGCTGTCAGGAGCCCAGACTCCCTCCCCAGGTCTGACAACAGAAAATACTCCCAGATGTCGCCCCGTTTCCCTGTGGGGGGAAGCCATCCGAGGCTGGGAACCGTGGCCAGAGTGCACAAAATAAGCGATGATACAAATTCCACTTCTATTACTTTATTTTTTTTTTAACATAAATTCCTTTTTTTGTAAAGTTTATTTATTTTGAGAGACTGAGAAAGCAGGAGCAAGTGAGGGGCAGAGAGAGGAGGAGATAGAATCTCCAGCAGGCTCCGTGCAGTTAGTGCAGAGCCAGATGGGAGGTCGAACTCACGAATCGTGAGATCATGGCCTGAGCCGAATCGAGAGTCAGACACTTAACTGAATGAGCCACCCAGGCGCCCCAACCTCTGTTACTTTTTGATCTCACCCGGGGCCCTTGCGGGGACCCAGCACCCAGGCGTCTGGGCACTCAGTGAACACCTCAGTGAGGCTGTTCCCGGCAGAGGGAACAGCATCTGCAAAGCAAAACAGGCAGCGAAGGCCGGAGGCTCCTCCTGGAGCAGCGTGTGGGAGGAAGGGGACAGCAGGGAGCTGAAAACCAGGGTGACTGGGCCCCCCAAGGGGACCCTGTGCTGGCGGGTTATTGCTCTGCAGTCATCATCATAAGAGTCTTCATTTTATCTCTGGATTTCTGTTTAGAAGTGGAGTCCAACAGTGCAGGGAGCATTGCTTGGGGCATCACCTCCAGAGCCGTCCTGCCTCCCTGGGGCAGGTTCTGGGCCACTGGTTCCCCTGTCCCCCAGTCCCCAAACCCTTGCTGCCCTCTGCCCTCTGGCCCTCAGAGTGCCGATCATGGCTGGGGGCGGGGGGGGCGGTGTCAGCCCAGGCCAGAAGGTCAGACCCCATGTGGGCCCTGCCAGGGGAGGGTGTCTATTGTGGGAATGATCCATTAAACAGCAGAACAATGCAATTGAAAACCTCCTATTCGCTCTCAAGGGGAAAGGGGGCACTGAGGGGAGGCTGGGGCCCACAGCCAGGCAGGAGCCAGTGCTGCTGGGGCCAAGGGTTGGCAGAGAGGAGGCGGGTTAGCAGAGGAGCAGGGAGGAAGCCAGCAGCGGAAATAAGTTGTCAAGAAGAGGGAGATGCTGGGGGGGCCTTTCTTGTGCCTGAGGAGAAGCAGATGTGGAATTTGACCGTGGCCTCTGACCTCCAGCCACACACTGGATGCCCCGCCACGGACACGGCCTCCAAGCAGGGAGGAGACCGGTTCTCTCCGAAGCCACGAGCCCTGTTCAGAGCTCTGGAGATGTCTCTAAGCCATGTTTGTGCTGTAAACACCGACGGACTGTGCGGCTGTGGGTTTGATGAGGCGGCGTGGGGCAGGCTGGGGGCAAGTACAAGCTAACAGCACCCCCCCTCCCCGCCCCGTGGGATGTGTGTGATATTCTTCAGACTCTCCTGGCTGCCCAAGAACTGGGAAAGGAAAGAAAGCACATGGTTGGCTGAGGGAGATCACAGTCATGCAGGACAGGAGTCTCCCTCAGTTTAGGGATAACTCAGTAAACTGCAAGAAAAAGGCGATCTTATCCACAGCCTAATCTCCAGAAACCTACAGACTCCATTTCCTGGAGCCCTAATATCACCCTCACCAAGACGGAAGGGGTTTCAGTGTTTGTCGTGGTGATGGGGGAAGAAAGCAAATGAAAAATTAAATTCCCTTAATGGGGGCCTACAGCCCATTGACAAGTCCTTGAAACTGGGAGTGACCTCCCTCTAGGAGCTCAGCTGCCTCGATGGTGACACTTTCCTGGGGGCAAAAGGGAATCCTGGTTTAACATTATCCTGACAGCCCCCCTCCCCCCAGGATCCCGTGAGTCTCCTCAAACACATAAAACTTCCTTTGCAAACCTCCTTTACCTTTACCCCCCCAAGTATATGCTGGCAATCATCCTCCAAGCTTATGGCCCCTGATATATACATCTGAAGGGTCTCACGACTGTGGTTTTACTAAACGGTAACAAATGGCATTTCCCTAGCAACAGCTAGCCCCTCAAGGTCCTGGAAACCTTGCTTCCAAAATTCCTTAGTCTTCCGCTATCCCTGACCCCCTCCCAACCTGAGGGTATATACTGAGTTACCCCTCACGACCCCAGTGCAGCTCTTCCTGTCACGGGTCCTGTCCTCGTGCATTAAGAAAATCACTTTTGCACCCAAGACGTCTTCAAGAATTCTTTCTTGGCTGTGAGCTCCCAACCACCCCCCCATCACCCCAAAACCCCATCAGGTTCACTTTTGGTGCTACACATTCTGTGGGTTTGGACAAACGTAGAGCAAGGATCCATATCCATCATTATGGCCTCACGGAGAGTATTTTCACGTCCTCTGTGCTACCCCTGTTCATCCCTCCTCCCCACATGCTGGGACCACTCATCTTTTTACGGCCTCCTGAGCTCCCCTTTTCCCGGGCGTCCTAGGGCTGGAGTCCCACCACGGAGGGTGGGCACACAGCCTTCTCAGAGCGGCTCCTTTCACTTGGTAATGCGCGCCCGGGAAGTTTCCTCTTTTCAGGCTTGAAAGCTCACTTCTTTTTAGTGCTTCATAATACCCCATTGTCTGGATGTGAATGAGTTCTTGAATGAGCGAATGAGGGAAGGCGGTCTCGGCCGCCAGCCCCGGCCTCCAGGAGGGGACACAGGTGGGACCCTTTTGGGGTCTCATTGTGCTCTGCGAGCCTAGAACAGCTTCGGGCACATAGGAGGGCCTCCGCGCTTAGTTCTGACTTGAATGCAGATGAGAACGGTGCTCAGAGGAGATTCAGATTTTCGTCCATGTCAGCAAAGGCTGCAGCAGGGAGAGATGCGGGCCATGAGGCATTTTAAGCTGCAGAAAATACCCTGTGAACCACTGATGTGGAGACGGGCGCAGGGGAGAGTAACTCTCTCCCTGGAGAGTGGCTGGTCTGAATTCGGTCCTGCCTCCCCATTCCCCCTCGGAGGGGATCACTGGCTGTGGGAACCCGGCAGGCTCAGGGGTCACTTTAGAGACTACAGCTGGGGTAGAGGAAAGGAAAGTGGGGGTGGGGAGACTTGAAACCAGGGCCCAGCACATAGTAGGCCCTTCGTAAATAGTAGAGCAGGATGAAAAGCCTCATTAGGCGCCTGCTGACAGCCTCCCCACATCCTGTCCTGATCCCTGCTGTCACTTTTCTCTATTATTGCCCTTATCCTGCTCCACACAGTGGACAAAAACCAATCTGCCCCAGGGCCTTTGCACTGCTGTTCCCCCTGAGAGGAAAAGCTAGTAAAAACAAGGTACAAGGGGCCAGCCAGACGCCCACGGCTGATTAGCATCCCCTTGCATACTTTTGGCTTCTGTAATCTTGTTTGCCTGCTGTGTCCACCAACTGCCCTGATAGCACCACTGATAAGGGCCTCCTCCCTTTTTCTCTGTCTCTCACCCCCTGACCCTCCCAGTCATAAAAGGAGTCTGATGCCAAGGTTCTGGGCTCAGCCTCTGGAGGTGACTGATTCCCTGAGTGCGTGTGGCTTATCTCTTCCTGGGCCCTGGGCGCAGAGTGTTTGCTGTAACACCCCTTCCTGGATAATGGCCTCTGGACATCTCCCCACAGCTGGCCGGCTCCATCCAGTCCAGATGTGTCCTAAGCTCTGAGCCGCAAGTTTACTCATTAGTCTTTGAGAAGAACAGTACCCACAAGGTTGCCCTGGAGATTCACTGAGATGTGCTTGAAAAACCCACAGGAGTTTATAATCCTGGTTGATGGTGCTGCTCGGAAAAACAAATTTGGCTGCTGTCTGACTTGCACCGACAGGATTCTTCTGATAAATAGAAATGAAGTTGTTTCTATTCTGGTACAGAGACGAGCGACCTTACACTTTTTTGCCCCGAGACTGGGGCAGATTTTCTGTGCTCTGATAATGTCGTGTGGTAGAAATTCATCAGGGTCGTTCTTTGGGGTGCAGGCATGAAGTCAGCATTTATGAAGGGCCTACTGCGTGCTGGGCCCTGATCTCACACCCACGCCCCTGAGAACCTGAGGTAGGGGAGGAAAGATGCTTCCCTCGCCCCCGGTGGTCAGCATTAGTGATGGCTAATGACAACATAATAAAACCCGGAGCTTTCACCTGAGCCAGGAGGCTCTCCCCTGTCCTGGCCGGTCCTGGGCCTGGAGTGACAGGCGCTCATGGCTCACCTGCTCCTGTGGTTTGCCGTGACTTGCATGCACACCGCGCCCTGAAGCACCGCCCAGGAGAGGCCCTGCGTGATCCCCAGCCCACTTGGATAGCCAGCAGTGCAGACCCCAAGCTCCCACCCCGACCCAGTTTACTACCTCATGCTCCGCACGTGTGACTCCTGGGAGAAAGCAGGGAGGAGCGGCTCAGACCTGTCAGAATCTGGGGTCTCCACACCTCACTTGGGGCGGGGTGGGGGGACTGACCGCAGAGCACCCGGCGCTTGGACAGAGAGGCGGGCCCCGGGGAGAAGAGATGGGGTGTGACTGCTGCAGCCTTGTTGGGGAGCCTCCCGCCTCCCACAAGGTCCAGCCGCTCCGGGGATGGGTAAGGACACATGAGTACCTTCTGGAGGCTCTGCCTCTGGGCGGATCCGGGACGTCAGGAACTCAAATGCCTTCAGCTGGTGTCAAACTGGCATATTTTGGGAGTGGGGGCACAGCCTGGTCCCCAACCCCAGGTATCTGCTTCAGCACCTACTGGGTGTCAGGCACAGTGCTGGGCCCTGGAGTTGCTCATGGGACCCGTCTCTGCCTCGTGGGGCTGGTGAGCTGTTTCGAGAGAGATGTCATGGACGGCGGGTGGGAACAGGAAACGGGAAGCAGGGGCTAGAGCCCACGTTTGCACATCGTGTTCAGAGTAGTAACCGGGGGTAATGGGGGCCAGAGGGGCGGTGGCCAGAGCAGCGGTATCCACAGGGGCCAGAGGGGGCCGTGACCCAGCCGTCCATCAGCAGGTGAGCCCACAAAACCCCGACACATCAAGACAGAGCAATGTTATTCGGCCGTACAAAGGAGTGAGGTTCTGGGGCGCCTGGGTGGCTCAGTCAGTTAAGGGTCCAACTTTGGTTCAGGTCATGATCTCACAGCTCATGAGTTCGAGCCCCACGTCGGGCTCTGTGTTGACAGAGCCTGGAGCCTGGAGCCCGCTTCGGATTCTGTGTCTCTCTCTCTCTCTCTCTCTGCCCCTCCTCTGTCTCTCTTTCCTTCAAAGATAAATAAACATTAAAAAAAAAAAAAAGAAAAAAGAAAAAAAAAGAGAGGAGTGAGGTTCTGATACAGGGCACTAGAAACCTTGAAAATGTTGTTAGTGAACAGGCCAGGCACAAAATGACACGTGTTGGCTCAGTGGACTTTCACGTGGTCTGTACAGCAGGAAGAAGGTCCACAGAGACAGGAAATGAACAGTGGTTACCAGGAGTCAGGAACAGGAAATAGGGAGTCATTGCTTCTGTTTGGGATGATGCAAAATTTGAAAACGGATAGTAGCAGGGCACCCGGGTGGCTCGGTGGGTTGAACGTCCAACTCTTGATTTCAGCTCAGGTCAGGATCTCACGGTTGGTGAGTTCGAGCCCGCATCGGACTCTGCTGACAGCGTGGACCATGCTTGGGATTCTCCCTCCCTCTCTCTCTCTCTCTTTCTCTCTCTCTCTCTCTCTCTCCCTGCCCCTCCTGCATTCACTATCTCTCTCTCAAAATATAAGTAAATAAACATTAAAAAATTACAAAAAAGAAGAAAATGGGTAGTAGTGATGGTTGCACAATGTCCCGAATGTACTTAACCTGCTACAGTGTATGCTTAAAACTGGCTAAGACGGTAAATTTTGTGATGTGTCTTTTGCCACAATAGAAAATTCATAATTTCAATGTAAAAATTTAATTTTAACGTAAAATGTAAAAAAATGTAATATAAAAAATGTAA
The DNA here is from genome assembly GCF_023721935.1 of Panthera uncia. Classification (NCBI taxonomy): domain Eukaryota; kingdom Metazoa; phylum Chordata; class Mammalia; order Carnivora; family Felidae; genus Panthera; species Panthera uncia. The sequence continues at coordinate 3,053,341 of NW_026057588.1, forward strand.
GCAATAATGTGGAATTTCTCATTCATCCATATGAATTTCATTCATCCAGATGTTAGTCATTCATTCATATGAATGAGAAATTCCACATTATTTTTTACATTAAAAATTTCTGAAGGGCACCAGGGTGGCTCAGTCAGTTAAGTGTCCATCTTTGGCTCGGGTCATGAGCTCATAGTCTGTGAGTTCGAGCCCTGTGTCGGGCTCTGTGCTGACAGCTCAGAGCCTGGAGCCTGCTTTGGATTCTGTGTCTCCCTCTCTCTTTGCCCCTCCCTCTCTCTCTCTAAAATGAATAAACAAAATAAATAAATAAATAAATACATAAATAAATAGAAATAGAAATAGAAATAGAAAAATAAATAAATAAATCACATTGCAACACATCATCAAAAAATGAATAAACATTAAAAAACTTTTTTTAAATTTTCTATCGTGGTAAAATATACATCTATATATATTAACGTAAGCTCTACTACACCCAACGTGGGGCTTAAACTCACGACCTGGAGATCAAGAGTCACATGCTCTATTGACTGAGCCAGCCAGGCACCCCACAATTTTGCATATTGATCAGATATTAAAAGGACAATATTTAGTATACAAGGGGTTAAAAAAGAATATTATTGGGGTGCCTGGGTGGCTCAGTCGTTTTAAGCATCCGACTTTGGTTCAGGTATGATCTCACGGTTTGTGGGTTCGAGCCCCGCGTGGGGCTCTGTGCCGACAGCTCGGAGCCTGGAGCCTGCTTTGGATTCTGTGTCTCCCTCTCTCTGCCCCTCCCCGGCTCGTGCATTTAAAAAGAAATTTTAAAAAAGCTTTATAAAAAAAGATCATTACTTAAAGAAGTTTTCAAACCTATACATGAATGCCTACACAACAGCTCTATTTATAATAGCCCCCAAAACAACCCAGATGCCCTATAACTGGTAAATTGGTCGCTAAACCTTAGTGTGTCACTGGACCACTACTTGGCAATAAAAAAACCCGGCAGATTATCGGAAGAATCTCCAGGGTGTTATGCTGAGTGAAAGAAGCCAGACTCAAAAGGTTACACACTGATTTCATTTACATTGCTTCTGGAAAAGACAAAACTATGGCGACGGAGAACAGAATGGTGGCTCCTAGGGGCTGGGGTAGGGGACATGAAACTGAAAACGGGCACCATGAGGGGCTTCTCAGGAGACAGGAAACTGTCCCATGTCCGGACTGTGCTCCTGGCTACATGAATCCGTGGCCGGGTTAAAACTCAGAACTGCACTCTCAAAAGAGGTAATTTGTGCTGTGCTTTAATTTTAAAAATAAAACAAGAGTTTGGGAGACTCAGGGACCCTGGGTTCTTCCGCGGGTTGAGAGGACAGGACAGCCGTGCGGTGCAGCTGTGGGGCACAGACTCCACAGGCTGAGGGCACAGGACAGCCCTCACTTCAGAGGTCAAAAATAAAGTACGAAACCCGCGGGAGATCCAGGAGCTCCCTTCTGCTCTTGAACTAAATCTCCCCATGGAGGTAGGCTTTGACTCATCTGCTGGCCACAGGCTTCCCCTATCACCTCCTGCTCCACTGCCCCCCTTTCACTCTTGAACCCTCGGGCTCGCTCCTGCCCCAGGGCCTTTGCACTCCCTCTGCCCACAACTGTCTTTCACCCGGACTCCCCACTGATTCAGAGTCCCCACTGAACATTCCGCATGTCAGGTGGTGTGCATTTATGCGTCCTCAGAGCGGAAGTGCCAAGCAAATACAGTGGGAGTCCCCTCATGGACACAAGGAGCACTTTGGGGTACACACCATATGCATCAGTTCCTCATTTCGCATCTGCCTGGCTCAGAGAGCTACTCCAAAGATGTGCTTATCTGGAGGACATGGGGAGGGACAGGCCGCACAGACCACTGGTGTTTACAGCACAAACATGGCTTAGAGACATCTCCAGAGCTCTGAACAGGACCGGTGGCTTCCGACAGAACCGGTCTCCCCCCAGCTCAGAGGCCGTGTCCGTGGCAGGGCATCCAGTGTGTGGCTGGAGGTCAGAGGCCACGGTCAAATTCCACATCTGCTTCTCCTCAGGCACAAGAAAGCCCCCCCACCCCCAGCATCTCCCTCTTCTTGACAACTTATTTCCGCTGCTGGCTTCCTCCCTGCTCCTCTGCTAACCCGCCTCCTCTCTGCCACCCCCTTGGCCCCAGCAGCACTGGCTCCTGCCTGGCTGTGGGCCCCAGCCTCCCTTCAGTGCCCCCTTTCCCCTTGAAGAGTGAATACGGGGTTTTCAATTGCATCATTCTGCTGTTTAATGGATCATTCCCACAACAGACACCCTCCCCTGGCAGGGCCCACATGGGGTCTGACCCCTCTGGCCACGATGGGTAGCATAACTTGCAGGGTCCAGTGAAACGTGCAAATGCAGGCCCCTTGTTCAGAAAGCAAGAACAGGCTCTCTCCTTTCTTCTGCAGACTTACTCTCCATCGGTGAATGGTGTTTGTTGTTTGTTACTTCAGGTCAAGAGGATAGGTACTAGCGGGTGAGTGCAGACCCTCACAGGCGACCCTGACCCTTCCAGCTCTGTGCCCAGGACCCCCCCTTAGGGTTCATGGGCAGGGTGGGGAAGGGGACTGCTCAGGTGTCCCAGGAAGGTTGGGCGGTGTTGGGAGGCAAGGCTTGGTGCCCAGGGGTATGCACTCTAATCTCTACTGCAGAACATAAATTCAGAGTTAAAATGAAGACTCATGATAGTGACCGCAGAGCATTAACCCCCCAGCACAGGGCTCCCTTGTCCCCCCTGCCCCAGTACCCCGGTTTTCAGCTCCCTGCCATCCCTTTCCTCCTAAGCTCCTGCAGAGCTCAGCTGCACGCCTGACCCCTGGGCGTGGGGTCCCCCCTCTGTCACAAGGCGTGGGGAGTGGGGACAGCACCAAGGGCTTGCAATGGGACCTACTATCAGTCGTGGTACACAGTTTGCTGCAGAGAAGACTGAACGCATCAGCCCCCCTGCCAGAAATTGCCTAGGAAGATGGACCGGATCCCTGCGCTTTAGGGAGGCTGGACACTGGCTTTCCAGCAAGAGCTGAGGCCTGCTGTGTGCCAGGCTGGGATTGGGGTCCCGCAAGGCTCTGTGTGCGCCCTCTCCTCACTCTACCCCCACCACCACAGTTTCCATGACAACAGCCTGAGTCTCCAGGAGCTCTGGTGGGGGCAGAGGGGTGGGCGTCAGACCGCACCCTGGGGGCGAGCTCCAGGAAGGGGCTTGCACCACATCACATCACCCTTGCGTCATTGGCACGGTCTTTGCAGAGATGCAGAGAGAAAGCAGCTGTCAGAGCCTCCCTCCCCAGTATGCCCTAAGCAGCAGTGACAAAGGCAGATTGCGTTCTCACCGCACGCTTACTTGGTGCGTGTGTGTGCACAAATATAGGTACTTCAGGTAGTTGCTGAGCCTCTTTCTGCTTTCCCTGCTCGGTTCTAGACTCTGGAAAATAGAACCCTGAGAAGTAAGGCCTGGTTTCTGACCTCTGGGAGACCCTTCCTTCCTCCCTCTCTCCTTCCTTCCTTCTACCCCATAACTGTGTTCATTCTGCAAGTATTTGTTGAGGCCTCCCTGTGGGGCCTTTATGCGATGCACAAAGTAGACCCCAAGTCAAACCTCCTCCTTATGTGTCTGTCATCTAAGTGAGGACATTAATTAACCAGTATAACTGAAGTCCCTGATGGTGATGAGTCCTATAAAGTGCAAGCAGGGTGAAGAGATGGATGGAGAAGGAGAGGGCTCCTTTAGATCAGCTGGTCAAGGAGGTCTTCCTGGAGGTGGTGGTATTTGAGCAGGCCTGAAAAGAGGGCACAGACTTTTGGCTTATTGGGGAAACAATTGTTATGGGCAGAGAGAACAGCACCTGGAAATATCTGAAGATGGAGTGTGTCATGTGGAAGAACAACAAAGAAGCCAGGGCATGTGATGAGGAGCAAGGAAGGGAGGAAACGGAGGTGAATTCAGGGCCGGAGCTGGGAAGAGGCACCCGGTGCCTCTACATTTGGTGAATAAACACATAACTCAATTTGTCATGGAGGTATTCACAACTGTTTTTCTCAGAGATACGTATTCTTTGTTGGAAGGATAGATAGATGGGTGGACGGATAGGTGGATAGGTGGATGGATGGATGGATGGGTGGATGGATGGATGGATGGGTGCGTGGGTGGAGGGATGAATGGATGGGTAGGTGGATGGATGGATGGGTGGGTGGGTAGATGGATGGATGGGTGGAGGGACAGATGGATGGATGAAGAGATGGGTGGAGGAATGGAAGGATGGGTGAATGGATAGATGGATGGATAGATGGATGGAGG
>NW_026057588.1:3067667-3096920 GCF_023721935.1 Panthera uncia
GGAGGGATGGATTGATGGATCTATGGATCAATGGACGGATGCAGGGATGGATGGATGGATGGCGGCTAGATGCATACATAAATGGACAGGTGGACAGACGGATGGTTAATGGATTGGTGAATATAGGACTGATGAGTGGAGACTGGATGGATGTTTAGATGAATAAATGGTTGACTGGATGGATGCCACAAGCTTCTCCAAGGGTCAATTCTCAATTCGAGACTTTCCCCCCTGTTTTCTGTCTGGACCACTCCTCTGTGAAGATCATGAGTCATGACTTTGGGACAGATGTACATGGCAGTGGTGAATGAATAAGGATCTCTGCACGTAGCCCTTAGACATCTAAGCAGGAGCAAAGCCTGAGGTTAAGGGTTCAGACTCTGTCATACGAATCTGAGATTTATCACTTACTAGCTGTGTGACTCTTCACAGCTTACTGACTGCTATGCTCCCCCCATATCCTTATGGGTAAAATTGGGGTAGCATTAGAACGCACCTCAAATGAGCTTTGAGGAAGTGAGAATTTAGAGGGCATAGAGTAAGTGGTGTAGTATTGTTTATTAAACTAAACGTAACACTTTATTTCTATGATTACTGAATGGGTCCAACGTTGGGAACCACAGGAACAGTGTGAGGCACACAGTAAAGATTCCCTAAAAGGTACCACAGGTACTCCTAGAAATCCATCTCAAACTGTTTATTGTGGCTAAAACTGGGGAGCTAGGGGGCAGAGCCACTGTGAAAAAGCTGCTCAAAAAATCAAAAACAGAATTATCATATGACCCAGTAATTTCACCTCTGGGTATATACCCCAAAGCACTGAAAGCAGGGTCTCAAAATGATATCTGCACACCATGTTCACAGCAGCATTCTTCACAACAGCGAAAAAGCGGAAGCAACCTAAATGTTCACTGCTAACAAAATGTGGCCTATACACGTGGTGGACTATTATTCAGCCTGAAAAAGGAAGGATATTCTGACGCAGGCCACAGTGTGAATGAGCTAAGGACATTATGCTCAGTGAGATACGGCAGGCACAGAAGGACACACGCTGTGTGAGTCCACCTCTCTGAGGCCCCTAGAGGAGTCAGATTCACGGAGACACAAAGCAGAAGGGCGGGCACCAGGGGAGAGGGAGGGGGAGGGGGAGACAGCGTCTAAGGAGGACAGAAGTTCAGTTTTGCAAGGATAATGGTGAGGACTGCTGCCCAATAGTGAGAATAGATTTATCACCACTGGGCTGTACACTTAAAAATGACCACGAGGGCAAATGGTATGCGTGTTTTCCCACAAGAGAGAAAACTGGGGGAGAAAAACCTAGGGGGGCTGGTAGAATGAGCAGTGGACTCATCCAAGGTGGGTGTCCTTATGCCTAAGGAGCATGAACAAGAGAGGGTGGGGTGCATGGGACAGAGAGGGCTCCCACGGGAGTGAGGGGAGGGAAGGATCCAGAACTCTGGGCGGCCAAAGTAGGAGGAGGTCTGAAGGTGATGGGCGAGGAGAGAGCCCTGGATGAGGTCGGAGGCCCCAACCCATGATCTCAAGGCACCCTCTGCAGCCCTCTCGGCATCTCCCCCAGGCCCTCGCCTCCCACTCAGGCTGCAGTTTCCATGGCAACACGCAGGAGGAGAGGGTGGGGAGGGCCTGCTGAGCACGGCAGAGTCTGCATCAGAGGCTGGAGTGCGTATTTCGTGGAAATGCGTCACCATCCGCAGCGCCCCTGAAGAAGGGGAGGGCCGGTGTCAGGAGCCTCTGTGGTCGTGAGCAGAATTCCCGAGTACCTTCTAAACACCGGCGTTTCATGTTCCCAGAATACTGACTGATCAGAAACGTTGAACAAGCTCCCCCCACCCCAGAACAAGGGGGAGTAAAATGTCTGGCCTCCTGGAGCTCAGAGACACCCAGGAGAGGAGGCTCTCCACGCCCCCATGCCTCATGCACCCATCCATGTCTTCCAACAGTACTGCGGGGAGCACCCCAAACGGTCGTGGACACAACAAAGGACCAAGGGGACAAGGCTCTGGTTCCCCAGAGCTCATATTTTAGTTGGGGGATCATATGTTGAACATAAAGTTAAGATTTCAGGCGGTGGTGAGTGCTAGGAGGGACAGTGAGTCAGGGTTGAAAGGTACAGAGAGCACTATCTGAGAGAGGGTGGTGGTCAAGGAGGGCTTCTTGGAGGTGGTGCTATTTGAACCTGACTGGGGAGAGGAAGGGAGCAAGTCACTGGAATGCCCTGAGGCTGGACGCCTGCCTGCTTTGGGACCAGCTGGGAGACCAGGGAATCTGCAGTTCGGGCCTCAGGGAGAATGTGGGTGGAGACTGGGAGCCTGAACATTATGGTCAAGGTGGCTGACCATCTAGTGCAGGTTTGACAAACAGGGTGCTTATTGTACCCCAGACACCCACCACTTCTGAGCTAAGGCTGCCTCTGTGCTCCAGAGCAAGCCAGTAGAGAGAGGGGCCCAGTAGGACAGCTGGGTGCGTATCACGTCGTGTCCCCACCACACAGATCCCTGTCGGCAGCCCCAAGAACATGGACGCTGGTAACATAACCAGGAAAGGATGCATGTGGAGTCTTACCCTGTTTCTTGGTGTGATTTATTTCATTTTAAGAGTATGTGATTTAGGGCGCCTGGGTGGCTCAGTCGGTTGAGCGTCCGACTTCAGCTCAGGTCATGATCCCACAGTTCATGAGTTCGAGCCCTGCGTCGGGCTCTGTGCTCACAGCTCAGAGCCTGGAGCCTGCTTCCGATTCTGTGTCTCCCACTCTCTCTCTCTCCCTCCCCTGCTCACGCTCTGTCCCTCTCTCTCTCTCTCCTCAAAAAAGAATAAATACTAAAAAAAAAAAAAAAAAAAAAAAAGAGTATGTGATTTAATGCTTCTTGAAGAATGTGCTTAATCATCTCGAAAAGCTCCAGTCAGCGCAGGCTGACCACAGGTCTCTGCAGCTTTGCCTGAACCCTGTGGGACGGCCCTGCGCAGGGAGGCCTCAGCCGCGGTCCCCATCGCACCAAATCTCAGGTCCCAGAGGAAGATGTTTGTTCACACAGGACCTCAGTCTGTGCGGGGCAGTTTCTAGTAACCTGAGACACTGCCCTCTGCTCCAGGCCAGCTGGCAGCAGGACGGAGAGGGTCTTAGTGCCTGGGAGGGCTGGTCCCCAATCCTTCTCGATGCAGGGGTGCTGGGCAGTTGGGGGAGGGTCCGGGATGGAATAGAGGGGCTGCAGGAACAGGAAGGGAAGGGAGGGTGGTCTGGAGGTTTGGGCGGGTTCTGGAAGCGTGAGTGGATGTCCTGAGAGCTTTCCGACACGGCGTGATCACAGAAGTATGCGTTGTCACAGGGTGATCTCGGCCTCACACACACAGGACGGGGACCTCGTCAGGCATCGGAGGAGGTGGGAATAGGCTCAGACAGGACAGCTCGTGTGGAAGGAGGTGGCTGGGGAGGGATGCCACCGGCGGCTAGCCTGCCTCTGTCACCGTTTCCTTCTCCCTCCTCTTCTTTTTTTTTTTTAATTTTTTTTTTTTTTACGTTTATTTACTTTTGAGACAGAGAGAGACAGAGCATGAACAGGGGAGGGTCAGAGAGAGAGAGGGACACACAGAATCTGAAACAGGCTCCAGGCTCCGAGCTGCCAGCACAGAGCCCGACGCGAGGCTCGAACTCACGAGCCTTGAGATCATGACCTGAGCCGAAGTCGGACGTTTAACCGACTGAGCCACCCAGGCGCCCCCTCCCTCCTCTTCTTGACTCATAACAATTTGCACATGTTTAACGTGTATGACTTGATGGGTTTGGGGGTAAGTATACACGCGTGAAACCGTCGCCACAATCACAGCCGAAAACATATGCATCACCTCCCCAGGATTCCTCCTGCCCCATTATTATTATTATCATTATGTGCACACGTGTGCGGTTAGAGACGCCACACAGTCTGGTTCCCTAGAGCCAGCCAGCGTTCCCGTGTTCTCCCAGCTAGTCCACTGCCCCGCTCAGGCTTCCAGAAGCTTCCCCCCACCCTGCCCCCCCTCCCCGGCTGCTGTGAGAAGCATCCGTGTCGTCTGAAAACAGCTGCCTGGCGCCTGGTCAAGATTGAAACTGCTTAGTTCTGAGATGTTCAAGTCCTGGTTTGGCCAACAAACATGCAGCAGCAGAGAGGATGTGAGAACCTGTCCTCACCACCACGTCTGGGCCTCCGAGGCCCCACTGAAGGGTCTGCTGTCTCAGCTTGGATGCATTCTGGGAGCGGGAGACCCCTGGAGAGAGGTGCATGTCCTTGTTCAAGGGCATCAATTAAGTGAAGTGCCCCCTGTGTGCCCAGCTGAGGATCTGAACCCCGATTCTGGAAAAGTCCAGTCTTGAGCTCTCTCTCTGCATTCCCAGGTCCCCTCCTTCCCCATCCTGCTGCGGTTTCCATGTCGACAGCCTGAGTCCCCCTCCCCCCACTAGGGTCCAGCCCAGAGGAGCTCTTGTAAGACAATGGCCAGGGTGGAGGCAGGGCCTGAGGAGAGGCCTGGAGACCACTTGAGCAGAGATCTGCAGAAGGGCGAGGTCGGGGTCAGAAACCATGCTCCCATCCCAGGGCCCGTGGCCGTGGCTCTGCCCATCCTCCCCACGCACCCATGCATCCCGCACATGTGGCTGGACCCCCTGCAGGACCCCCTCAAGGTCTGAACAACCCAGTGAGTGTCACAGGCAAGTCCGCTCTGCCCTGGTTATGGGCCGACTTGTGTCCCCCTGGAAAGAACCCCCCACCCAGCACATCAGAAAGAGGTTGCAGTGACAGACAGGACTTTTAAAGAAGTGAATACGTTGAAACAAGGTCATATGGGTGGGATGGGATCCAGAAGAAGAGGAGATGGGGACACAGACCCACACGCAGGGAAGACGGTGTCCAGAGGGGCCTCCTCTGGGCACTCGGGACACCCAGCCTGCACAGCACCTGATCTGGCACTTCCAGCCTCTGGGGCCTGGAGAGAACACACTTCCTATTGTGTGAGCCCCCGTCTGCAGTGATTTGTTAGGGCAGCCCTAGAAAATTAATACATTAATACAGCCCTTGTATCTGTCTGATGGACGAGATCTTCATTAGAACAAATTTTTTTTTCAAACTCACGCATCCGATAAATGTGTGCAGGGTGGCCGCTCTGCTCCAGCTGACTTCCCCAGCCCATCCTGCAACACTTCCCTGTGAAACTTTGCTCTCCACGTGCACTGGCTTCTCACCGCCCTTGAGAAGCCCCTTCCCTTCCTCTGACACATGGCCCTCACTGTTTCCCTCCATTCCCTCACTCTGTCTGGAGTTTCCCGTGGGATTCCAGGGCGTTAGGTGGAGAAATCCCCCCCGCCCCTCCCCCAGACCATCTTAGCTTAAAGTAGCTCCCCTAGACGACGTCACCTCTCCGTGGCGTGGACCACTGTCAGAAATGACTTTTCTTTGTTTCTCTGCTGATTGACTTTTTGTCTGCTGGGGTATAAACCCCATGAAAGTGGGGACTTTTCCCTGCCTTGTCCACTGCCGTATTCCCAGTGCTTAACGTAGAGAATATCAGTTGAATGAGTGAATGAATGAATGAATGAATGAAGTGGAGAGCTTCCCAGAGCACTCTGGGGGTCCCTGGCTGACACAGGCGGGGTCCTCTGGGCTTCCTGTAGGGGAAATTCAGCAAGGAAGAGTCAGACCAGCCCCTTCTCTCTTCCTCCCTGCAATGCACTCTCACCCTGGAGGGGCAGGGGTGGGCAGAGGGTCAGTTTCTACTCTTCCAGCAGGAAACCTCTTTTGGGGAGGAGGCAAGGTGGGCTCCTGCATGTAGGGCTACGTTTCAGTGGAGGGTCATGGGGACACATCTAGCCCGCACGTTTCCGCGCACTGGCGGACCCGAGATCCTCCTTGGATGTAGAGGAATTCTGCAAGATGGGAGGTGGCATTTGGGCAGACGCTTCCAGTCTGTAGGAGAAGAGACGTTTATAAATAGAGGGGGTAGCAGTTTTAGTCAGAAGAAAAAACAAATAACGGACCTCATTTTCTAAGGGAACGTTTTTTTTGGGGGATCTTCAGGCAAGCCAACCTCCAGACTAGTTCAATGTGTCCATCCATCCCTGTGAATCTTAACACTTTCAACTAAAAACAAGCAAACGTAATTTTTACTGAATGCTTCCAGCTGTGACATGTCAGTTTCTACAATTTAGTTTCCAGATGTGCTGTTATAGTTAATAAACTCCAAACCTTACAATGTAAACTTTGAAATATTGCACTGCATTTATTTATTTTTTTTTAATTTTTTTTTTCAACGTTTTTTATTTATTTTTGGGACAGAGAGAGACAGAGCATGAACGGGGGAGGGGCAGAGAGAGAGGGAGACACAGAATCGGAAACAGGCTCCAGGCTCCGAGCCATCAGCCCAGAGCCTGACGCGGGGCTCGAACTCACGGACCGCGAGATCGTGACCTGGCTGAAGTCGGACGCTTAACCGACTGCGCCACCCAGGTGCCCCAATATTGCACTTCATTAAAAAAAAAAAAAAAAGATCTTCTGCAGCTATGTGACATTTTAGGAAAGGGACACATGTCCTTCGTTATTCTGAAGCTAAAAGTGCTTGCTCAGATCTCTTGGGGTTTGAAAAAGAGGTGTGCTTATGACATTTCATATTTTTGGTGATATGTAACATTAGTCTCCGTGTTTTGGAAGTGCTGCATTTCATATTTTGTGTTTATCTAAATGTAGTGATAATTTCTACTGTGAATGTACAAGATGTTTGTGAAAAAATGCAAGAAGATTTTCACTATAATTTAAAATTATAAAAGTAAAAACACAATACAGGTTTCAGGTTTTTTCCTAAATAACTCATGTTTGATTCATAGCTGATATTCCTTGTTTTGTTTGTTTGTTTTAATTAGCTCATTACAAAGTGTATTAATTGCCATCAGTGGGGAAATGTAAAGAAATATTTTTATACTTAAAAAAGTTACTGTGATTTAAAAAAAAAAAAAACCTGCCCTCTGTTTTCAGAAAATATTTACGCATTCACTTATTACAGAATTCTCTAACTGTCGTAACTGAGGTAGCATCTAGGTCAGTCGTTTCTTTAAAACTGATGTGTGCTTTTTAAATGCCGTTACTCTGGAAGAGAAAATTGCTCGATGTATTTACACCTTGTAGTATTCATCCTGAAACCCTGTATTCATTCCTGTTCTCTGAGGACACTGAGCCCAAGTCGGCTTTCAGCAGAGGCTGGCAAAGGTTAATTCCCTTGTTGTGTTGTTTATTTGTTGGAGGCCATGGATTTTTAAGTTGTAAATTATTTTAGGCACCGTCGTAAAAGAAAACAACCATCTACTAGGTTATGGCAAAGATGTTAAAATCTGGGGGTGGGGGGAGCGGTGGAAAGAAGGTGCTTTAGAACAAATGAGAGGACATTCCTGTGGTTTTAGGCACTGGTCTTTTGACAAAAATCCTTGCGTGAATCTTGCTACCTTAAAGTTCTACATCTACGTGTTCACCTTAGCAACATACAATGTGGTAAGGTATGTGTGTACCAGGCCAGCTCATAGTCTGGGACATGTTTATGTTATAATTCATGTTTTAAAAAAAAGAGAGAGAGACAGAGAGACGAGACAGAAAGCCAGACAATGTAAAACATGACGATTCTCATTTTTCAGAAGCAAAATTCATTCCTTCATTCGTTCAGCAATTGACTTCCTACTATGTGCCAGGCACGGCGGGAAGCTTTGAGGAGAGGCCGGCAGGCGACGCCGACCTAAGGCACCCAAAATCGAAATCAGACAGTGACATCCTAGACAAGAATGAAGTAAACAGTGTGAGGGGAAAAAAAAGAAAAAAAGGATCTCATTAATTTAAGACATTTTTTTTCAGATTTTGACCTTTTTGCCATAATTTAGGAGACAGCATTTTTGTTGTAGAACGGTGACTGAAATAATCTGTATTTTAGAATCCACAGCCTCAAAAAAACTAAAAAAAACCCCGACAAATGAATGGGATCTTTAACGTGCCCATCTGATTCATTCAAACAGATGGCTAGCATTTAAATAGCCTACGGTTTGCAAATGGATGGGTCTCGGGGACGCGGGCCTCACTGTGCTGTGTCCATGGCAACCATTCTGCTCCTCTGTGCCGCCGGCCACGCCACCGTGGGTACAGAAGGGCTTGGCTTGGGGGGCTGGGGGATTGAGGGAAAGAGCTGGGCGCTCAGGTTCTGCCCCAATGAATTCGGGGCGGAGGTGGGGGGCTGCCATCACGGAATACCACAGGCTGGGGGTCCTCCACAGCAGAGGGGTATCCTTGCACCTCTGGGGGCTGGAAGTCCCAGATCGGGTACCAGGACAGTCTGGTTCTAGTGAGGACTCTATTTTGCGCCCCTCTCCCTGTGTCCTCACAAGGTGGGGACAGAGATAGTCTCTCCTGTCTCTTCTTATGAGGGCACTGATCTCCTGCTGTGACCGAATCACCACCCCCACCAAAGGTCTCCTCTCCAAATACAACCCCCCTGGAGCTCAGGCCTGCCACATAGGAATATAGTGGGGGACACAACCATTCAGTCCCTAGAAAGCTCTCAGCTCAGAGTCAGTGCTTGGGAAATGTTAACATTCACCCATCAGGGTTTTGGATTTCACTAAGATGAAAAGGGAACTAAGAGTATCTGCCCAGCAAAGGTGGTTAGACCTTCGCTGGAGATAGAAATGAACAGGCAAGGCCACCTTGAGGTTCCCTCATTCCGTCAATAACCATTTAAGGAAGACCTACTGTGTGTCAGCTCAGAGTTCCTGAGGGCTTCTGAAAACCGGAAAATTCCAGCTTTGCAGGGCTCTCTGGGCTCTCTCCCCAGCCCTCCCCTTTTCTATTCTGCTGCAGTTTCCATGGTGACGGTCTGAGCCTCCCCCTTGCTAAGGGCAGATAAGCAATCTCAGAGGGAGCAGGCTATGCAGGCAGGTCGACTAATCTTGAGGAGACAGGGTGGTGTGCATGGGAGGGATGGGGAGAGGTGCGCAATGGCCCCTGCCGTGGTCCTCGTGCATCTCTGGGTGCCTCCGGGTGGGGCCTGCAGAAGACAGAAACACACACGCGAGGGCCTCTGCTGAGTCAGTCAGAAATCTGCAGCCTCCAGTCAGAATCCCTCAGGTAGTTTGGTAAATACTGATGGAGCTTTTCTTGTGCCTTGTCTACAGGCAGAGAACAAATGCCCGGCAAGCCGGGCCCGGCTTCTGCTGCCCTGGGCTTTGTTCCAGTGGGAGACACATTCGTCTGTTCCCAAAGTCGGGTCCTTTGCTTAAGAAAGATGTTGACGACCTCTTAGGAGGCCGGTACCATGCTAGACCTTGGGGTAGCAGCAGGGTATACGATGAGCTAAGCCCCTGCACTTATAAAGTCTGCAGGGTGCAAGGGAGACAGAGAGGAACAGAAGTGTTACTACAGCCTCGGAAGTTTGCTAGGACTGTGAAGAAAAAGAAAGCAGAGAATTGGAAGGTATTGATGTGGAAGGGAAGGACTGTCTTAGCTATGTGCTAGGGACCCAGTAACACCCCAGCAGAAGGCTGAACAGGGGGCCGGGAGGGAGGGAGAGTAAACGTGAGACTCTCTGGGGGAAGAGAAATCCAGGCAGAAGGAATATCAAGTGCAAATGTCCTGTGGCAAAAACGTGCTGGCACGTGCAAGGGAGCCCATGCTAGCCACATCAGGCGAGGCTTCATAAAACTTTGGGCTTGGTTAACAAATTATTAACATTGGCACGCCTGGGTGTCTCAGTCAAAGTGTCTGGGTTCGGTTAAGCGTCTGACTTCGGCTCAGGTCATGATGTCACGGTCTGTGAGTTCAAGCCCCACGTTGGGCTCGGAGCCTGGAGCCTGATCCAGATTCTGTGTCTTCCTCTCTCTCTGCCCCTCGGCCCCCCACTCAAACTCTCTGTCTGCCTCTCTAAAATAAAAAATAAATAAGCATTACATTTTTTTTTTTAATTATTAACATTAATCCTAGTACTACTGATTCAGTTTCTCCCACGGGTCAGACCCTGGGCCAGGCACCGGCTGTACACGGAGGCATCAAAACACACATACTTCCTGTCTTCAAGGAGCCCAGTTATTCGCAGATACCGATACTAATCAGATCATCAAAAAGTAGACACCAGGGGCGCCTGGGTGGCGCAGTCGGTTAAGCGTCCGACTTCAGCCAGGTCACGATCTCGCGGTCCGTGAGTTCGAGCCCCGCGTCGGGCTCTGGGCTGACGGCTCGGAGCCTGGAGCCTGTTTCTGATTCTGTGTCTCCCTCTCTCTCTGCCCCTCCCCCGTTCATGCTCTGTCTCTCTCTGTCTCAAAAATAAAAAAAAATAAATTAAAAAAAAAAAAAAAAAAAGTAGACACCTTCCAAGAATACCGAGTATGCAATCAGAGCCTTTTCTCTGCTTGTGGACTCTGTTTGGGCTGGGCACCCACAGAGAATCATCAAACCTCATAAGGTGGATGGTGTCATTATCTCAAATTTGGACACAAGTGGATGGAGGTGCAGAGGGGTTGCACAATCTCTCGTACGTTATGCTGCTAGTCAATGGCAGGGCTGGGACTTGGGCGGAAGCCATGTGGCTTCCGGAGCCCATGATCTCCCCTGGTGAAAATGCTCCTTGCAACCGTGTTGTGGTCCAAAATTAGGAGTTTGTGCATCCAGCATATACACACAAACATTTTGCACAATGCTAGTGTTAGGAGACAACGTGCTAACGTGGAGGGGGACGCCATCGATGAAGAAAGCAGTTGGGGGAAGGGATACCTGTGACGGGTGGCATCTTCATTTTCAGAGAAGATTCCCCAAAGTCAGCCCGCTGTAGCTAGTCCACCAACCACCCTGTGTCCAATTCTAGTTTATAAGATGCTGAACCGTGTGCTCAATACCGTTTCTATAACTTTTACAATCTTACAAGGTACGACCAATTCGTATTCTGATCTTACAGATAAGGAATTTGACCAGCAAAGTCTCAGAGAGACGGAAAATACCGCCCAGGAAACCGCATCTTCTTTATTTTTTAAATTTGGGGTGAAGTGCACACGATGTAAAAATTTATCATCTTAACCATTCTAAGTGTGCAGTTCCGTGGAGGGAAGTACATGCTGGTGTTAGGCGACTGTCACCGCCATCCGTTCGAAGAACTCTCTTCGTCTTGCAAAACTGAAATTGTGCCCCATGAAACACCAAGTCCCCATTGCCATTCCCCCGGCCCCGGGGGGCCCACCGTTTTAGCTGCAGTCGCTCTGGGTCTGACCACCCCAAGGACCTCGGAGAGGCAGAATCGTACAGTACTTGGCTTTCCCACGACTGGCTCATCTCATTGAGCATCATGGGCTCAGGTCCGTCCACGGTATGGCCCGTGCCAGAACTTCCCCCTCTCTAAGGCTGAATAATATCCCACTGAATGCGTACGCCACATTTTGCTTATCCACTCATCTGTCGATGGACACTGGGCTGCCAACGACACTGGCGTAGAAGTTTCTCTTTGGGTCCCTGCTCCCAATTCCTGGGGAAAGTACCCAGAAGTGGAATTTCTAGATCATTAATTTTTCTGAGGAACCGCCACACTGTTTTCCACAGTGGCTGCACCATGTTGCGGTCCCATCAGCAGTGCACAAGGGAAGGACCCATGGTTTTACTTATTCACAAAGAACGAACGAGAAACTAGGGGATTCCAGGCTGGGGTTTTAAGTGTACACTCGGTTTAATGCAAGATTCCAGAATATTCCGTCCTCTGAGGTTCAGTCTGCTGATTTTCAGCCGCCTACACCTCCTCAGCCTAGCAATGGTTTCCACGGTAACAGATTGAGTTTGTCTGGGTTGCTATGGAACCAGAGAGCCCTGAGGAGGGACCGGTTCCAGCCAGTCTGGGTGAGGGATGGGGACTCCTGGGGGGGAGCGGGGAGGGGGTCTCAGCCTGCAGTGCCCCCACCAGCGGTTCACGCACATCCTCTGTGCTTTTCCTTTGATGCTGTTTTTGTGCAAGGGCACAAAATTCACTCTGAGTCTCACAGAGTCTAAGCCCCACGTTTTCACACCTGAAGTGGCCAGTGACATAAACCAGTGTCCTCACTGTATTCTCCTCTGTTCTTTTACTTATTCACTCAACAAATGTCTACTGAGAGCCTGCTCTGCTAAGTCAATGTGCCAGACCCCAGGACCACGATGATGAGAGGGACACAGAAATGGTGTTGATGGGCAGCGGAAAGTGCCACTCAAAACCAGTCACTTTGGGATCAGGGTTCTTTTGAGCTGCAGGCTTTGGAAAAGAACAAATGCTAGGAGGGGCTTTCCCTGAGCCCCCTCGTCCAGGTCCTCAACATCATGACAAGACCACAACGTCATCAGTCCATCCTGGGAGCTCCATCCACCGGGAGAGATTGGCTCTTGTCACAGGATGGGTGACTAGAAGCAGACAGCACACCCAGACCGACCGTCACGAACCATCACACCACCTCTCCTAAAAATCGTTTCCTCTCCCCTGAAAGGCCCCCGTCCCCTGTCCTTCCAGGATTCTAGGCCACTTCCTGTGTATGCATGAGGTGTACAAATTCGTAACTTACGTTTTACCTTCGTTAACATGTCCTTTACTACAGGATCTCAGCCAAGAACTCAGAAGCGTGGGGAAAAAATTACTTTTCCTCCCCTGCAATGTTTTTTTCTCTACAGATGCCTACTTGGGGATGCTTCCATTCGATAATGTACCTTACAGATAGTCACTGTCGCTCCACCCTGTGCGAGACTAGGTTAGCAAGAAGAGAAACACAAGCCCCCTACCCCGAGATGACAGATGTCGGGTGGGTCAACCTTAGTCAGTAGCCAGTGCCTCTACAGGGATTCATAGACTTTTTGTTTTTTGTTAAAATGCATCCTTGGGGGTGCCTGAGTGGCTCGGTTGGTTAAGTGTCTGACTCTTGATTTCGGCTCAGGTCATGGTGTCATGGTTGGTGAGGTCGAGCCCCACATCGGGCTTTGCACTGACAGCATGGAGCCTACTTGGGATTCTCTCTCTCTCTCTCTCTCTCTCTCTCTCTCTCTCTCTCAACCCCTGCGCCTCACCTGCTCGTGCTCTCTCTCTCTCAAAATAATAAATAAACCTTAAATTAAATTAAATGCATCCTTGGGACGTCCTACATCTTGATTGTGGTGCTGACAACACAGGTCTGCACGTTTGTCAAAACTCATTAGTTGAATGCTTACAAAAGACGCCTTTTGTTGTATGTAAATTATACACCAATAAGCTAATTTTTTTAAAAAAATGCATTTTGGGGCAGGGTCAAAATTTTACTGTTTGGGTCTCTGTGGACTCCTAAAGAAATCCCAAGTGCAAAACCAAAAACCAAAAACCAAAAAAAAAGCCACCAATAAAAGTAGCATCTTCTGCCCTCTCACCTGCAAGCTGGCGATGAGCCCTTTGGCTACAGGGACCTCCAAACCCGCCCGGGCTGACTTGGGGTCAGGGCAATGGGGGCTCGGCATCCAAGAAAGGAGATGGGTGGGGCTATGGCTTGGGATCTGTCAGTCGGTTTGCACAGGAAAGAGGTGCTTGTAGGCAGGCTGCTAATCTCCTTTGGAATTGGTCGCCCTGGGGAGGGGGGCACAGTCTGTCCCTGGATCTGTACCTCCTACCCCCACCCACCCAGAAATGCCAAAACATCTCAAGACAGCAAAAGTAAAACATAATGAACGCAGGTCGCCCGATGGGTCGATGGGCAAGCAGGCAGGTGGGCAAGTAGATGGATGAATTCATATGCCAACTATACAGATTCCCACCCCCGA
Organism: Panthera uncia; assembly: GCF_023721935.1. NCBI lineage: Eukaryota > Metazoa > Chordata > Mammalia > Carnivora > Felidae > Panthera > Panthera uncia. The sequence goes on from NW_026057588.1 coordinate 3,081,461, forward strand.
AGTGAGAAGAAAATTCCAAGTTCGAGAAGAAATATGGTCTGTGACACCCCTCCCCCACCGCGGGTGACTCCTTGAGATGTGCAGGTATTCCTTCATTCACAAACATTTATTAACTTCCTGCTGTATGCTGGGCCATGATTATTAAATCACAGTTTTTACTTGCATCCTGGAATATTCCAGTCTCCGAGTTTCTCTGGATCTATCCTCAGTCCCCTCCTCCGAACGACAGCTATTTCCATGGCAACAGCCTCAGCAAACCCCCCCCCCCCCCCCCCGCCACCTCTCACCCCTGCTCCCGACACTGCCAGCCAAGAAGAAGAGGCTGGCTTACCCACGGTGTCCAGCCAGGGTCCCCGGGATGGGAGAATTATCATAAACTCCGGAGGCTGCTGGCTGCACAGACAGGTTATGTCCATCTTCTAAGCAGGTCATAGTGTAATGGGATGTTGGGGAATGATGGGCTGCACTAGCTCTGTGAGCCTTCCTGAGGAACCACCAGTCTGCCCCAAGCCCCAGCAGTGTAGGAACACTACCTGTCCTCATTTGCTCACTGAGTCAGTCGACAAACACCGAGTCCAGGTGTGTGCTGGGTCAGGACTAAAAAGGGAAGTAATGAGGGGTACCTAATTGACTTTCCTAGGCCTTCGGCAGTCAGGAGGATCGTTCATTTACTCCTGCAACATGGATTTGGGGGGGCCCGCTACGGGCTGGATGCTGTACTCCACCCAGGATGCGGGAGCCACGTGAGGACAGGACAGAGGCCATACCCTCCTGGAGAGGCAGGGGTGAGTGAAGGTGGAGGATGGGAACACGGAGGGGCTCGGGGGAGGGGAGCGAGCTGCTCCCCAGTCCAGGTGAGGAGGGAGGACCCCTCTGAAGTAATGTCTCAGCAGACTTGGAACTTACTAATTTAGTAATCACCTCCCCCAAAGCCCACGTCCTAATACCAGCACACGTCGGGGGTTAGGGCTTCAACATGTGAGTTTTGCAGGGGACACAACAGAGCCGTACGAGGTACCTTGAGGGGACCAGGAAGACTCAGCCCTGAATTTGGTCGGGAGTGGTCCCCACCTAGAAGTGCAAATGTGAAAATAAGTGCAAATGAAAAGGCAGCTTTATCCTAAGCCTCAAAGAACCTCCACGAACGATTTTTCAAAGGCCTGTGAAGAAGTAAGCCACCATGTGGGTGACAGGGCCATGTAGCAGGAAACGACGTGGCACCAGCAGGGACCTCAGGCTCAGACCCCAGGGAACTGAAGACAGCCCGAGAGACCCCGCAAGCCCAGACAGCATGCGTGGTTTCCAGTGGCTCAGCTTGTGCTGGCTCGTAACGCAGCGATAATAACAGACACCTCAGCAGACTGAATGGGTCAACGAGGGTCCACAGTTAGGGTCACAGTTAAATGGGCCAGGAACTGTTCCTGACTGGAGTTTCAGTAGCACAAAACCTGTTTTCGGAAGTCAAAGTGCAAAGGAGGAGAGCGGTGGTGATTCTGTATCTCTTCCAAAGATTTCTACTTAAAAAAAAAAAGGAACTGGAGAGAATCTGCCTTAAAATGAGAGTCGATCTTGCCATCTCCATACGAGGACCCATGGGTGGTACCTGCCTGGGACGGGGTCCACTGCCTAGTGAGGAAGCAGGGGCAGCGGTCTTACTGGGGACAAAGACCCACATTTTTATCGACTCATTTATTGAGACTTCAGAGCCTGGAAAATTCCAGGCTGCGAGGCTTTCTCACTCCTTGGCAGCCCCTCCCTCCCTGGGCTGTGGTTTCCATGGCAACAGCCTCAGCCAGCTCCTGAGTAAAGGGTAAAGGCTCCTGGGGGGGGGGGGGGGGGGGGGCAGGGATGGGAGCTGGCACCCAACCGGCCCAGGGCGTGCGGGTGGGGAGGAGGCCCTTAACGCCGCAAACGTGTCACCAACGGTTCCTGCGCATCCAAAACGTGTTTCACGGTGGCAAAAAGTACGACTTGTAAAATGTACCGTTCTCGCCGTGTTCAGGCCTGTGGCTCCGTGGGGCTGAGTGCACGCACTCACACCGCTGTGTACATCCCCCCACCCGCTCCAGAGCCTCTTCCCAAACTGAAACTGGCCTCATAAACGCCCTCCTCCTCGCCCCTCCCCAGCTCTGCCATCCACCGTCCCACCTTCTGTCTCTGTGCATCTGACGTGCCGGGCGCTTCCTTTAAATGAAAATATAGGACATTTGCCCTTTTGTCCTCAGGGCTCGTCCACGTTGTAGCACAGGCCAGGGTTCTGTCCCCTTTTAAGGCTGCCTGACGTTCCGGAGTGTGGGTGCATCACACGTTGCTCACCCATCCATCCTTCCGCGGACACGGGCTGCTTCCAGCTTTCGGTTAGCGAGTACTGCTGCTGTGAACAGGGCTGTGTGAAGATCTGAGACCCTGCCTTCGGGCCTCTTGGATGTGCACCCAGAGGCGGATCGTTGGACCCTACGGTAATTCTATGCTTAGCGACTTGAGGAGCCGCCATACTGTTTTCCACCATGTCGCTTTCCGTCCAGCGATCATGCACGTGATCATGTACGTCTTTCTCGCCTGCCGCGTTGCCTCCTTCAGTGGTGTCTTTGCAGGTGGGCGGCGGGACGGCTCTGGAGCCTCTGCAGACTCTATCCCACTGCAGGCATTTAGTCGAGTGGCGGTCGTGGCTGCCAGCGGTACAACCACCGTCTCCTACCGTCCGGTCTTTATAGTTTTTTTCTCAGTTTACTTGTTTATGTTTAAGTAATCTCTACGCCCAACACGGGGCTCGAAATCACGAATGGAGATCAAGAGTCGCCAGCCCAGCGGCTGGGCCAGCCAGGCACCCCCAGTCTTCATCAGTTCGATTGCTTGTTTATCTGCTCACACCCTATTTATCAAGAGTCTACAACGTGCAAGACACCAGAAGTGAAATGAGGAACAGAAACCAGACCAGTCTCTGTTTTCATGGACTTTCACTTCTCGGGACTGGAGTCTCCTCATCTGTAAAGTGGGAGTGAAAACAGCACCCACCCCCACAGGGGACGATGAAGACTAAAGGAAGAGTGTTAGGGCACCGCCCCGTGCTGGCCATGGTGGCCTTTCTCTCCTCCGTGGAAAGACTGGACCCTCCTCTCTGAGCACAGCCCCTGTGAGCACATTCGGGCAGAATCAGGCAGGAGAACTGTCTCAGGACCCACTTGTGCAAGACAGAACCTCCTCCCCTCCACATCAACCATCGCGGAACCCCCGATGACAAGGGCTCTGGATGTCCCCCAAGGCCGATCCCGCTCCACCACGTCCTGGCTCCCAGCTCACCTCCAAATGTCGCCACCGCCTTCTGGGTGGTCCCAGAACGCCCTGTGCTTCTGCTTGGGTCCCGCCTAGGTGCTTTCCCACTGCTAACGGGATGAACACCTACCTGGGAGGTGACCTGGGTGCAGACAGGGCCAGGGGTTCCCCTGAGACCCATGCCTCGACCCCCGTGCAATGCTGCCTGTTGTGAATAATACTAAGAACCACTGATGTGTGCATGTGCGTGTTCTTGCGCTTTGTGACTTGGGGCCACACGCACGGATGCCTCAGACTGTGCGGCGCAGACAGACCTGTTCTCAGAACTCGCCCTCCGAGGAGGAGGCCTGCCCTTCACCACCAGTGAAGCCTCATGCCCCACACTGGAAGGAATCTCAGCCAACAAACGCGTCCTTGAAGCTCCCTCCTCCTTCCATGCCACGCTCCCTTTTCGTCTCGCGAACGGAGAAATACCATGGGGTCTCTTGTTTCCAAAACGTACACGCGGCCTCCCTTCCGGGGTGCGTTTTCAGTTTATACTTTCAAAGTCTGTTGATTTGGGAGTTCGAGGCGCCCTCTGGCCTGCGAATAGCATGGCGGTTCCTGGCACCGGCTGTGTGCGTGTGAAGGGGCATCTGTGAGCGGAGACACAGAAGAAAGCCTCTCTTTCTGGTGTGTTAGAGGGTGGGGTACGGGGCTCCCAGCCTCCCCGCCTCCGAGCCCCGTCCTTCCTTCCTGCACCGAACTTGTGAACAGCCACGTCTTGTATTTGTGCCTGGAGCCCGCGGCCGCCTCCACACGCTCTCACTGAACAGCCACAGTGCGTGCTCAGCAAACTCCAGACAGACAGAACTCCCCACACAGGCCTCCGGAGGATTTGAGCCTGCACCGGTAGGCTGGTGCTGCATACATGTGCGCTGGGCCTGTGCGCTCCCCGTGTAGACATCTACGCTCACGGCGGCCCCCACCTCGCCCCTCCTTCCCCAGTCCTTCTTCACCCAACACCAGCCGGGCTCTCACCCCACTCCTCCAAGCAGGGGCCTGGGTGCCAGCAGCCTCCACGTCTCCAAATTCGAAGTTCTAGGGCCACATCGCTGGGCTCCAGGACCTTGACCGGCTCACCCCCTGCTGTTATCTCTAGGGACGCTAACCTCCCCGTGGCCTTTGTCTTCCCTCCCCACGTGCTCCTAGATGCTCACCTCCTCTGCTCACTTCTAAGTAGCAGAGGCTCTGGGGTGCAGGGGTCCAGGGCCACCTCTGTCACCTGTATTCGTCACCTACTGTTGCAGAGCAAGTTACCCCAATTTTATTTTTATTATTATTATTATTATTATTATTATTTTTGTTTTCTTTTTTTAATTTTTTTTTTAATGTTTATTTATTTTTGAGACAGAAAGAGACAGAGCATGAATGGGGGAGGGTCAGAGAGAGGTAGACACAGAATCTGAAGCAGGCTCCAGGCTCCGAGCTGTCAGCACAGAGCCCGACGTGGGGCTTGAACTCACGGACCGTGAGATCATGACCTGAGCCGAAGTCGGCCGCCTAACTGACTGAGCCACCCAGGCGCTCCTTTATTTTTATTATTAAAAAAAAATTTTTTTTAAATGTTTGCTTATTGTTGAGAGACAGAGTGAGAGCGGGGGAGGGGCAGAGAGAGAGGCAAACACAGAATCCGAAGCAGGCTCCAGGCTCCGAGCTGGCAGCACAGAGCCCGGCGCGGGGCTCCAACTCACGGACTGTGAGATCGTGACCCGAGCCGAAGTCAGATGCTTAACCAACTGAGCCACCCGGGTGCCCCACAAGTTACCCCAATTTTAGCGACTATGATTCTGGGGATCGGGAGTGGCTGAGCTGGGTGGCTCTGGTTTAGAGTCTTTCCCAAGGTTGCTGGGAAGGTGTTGAGCAGGGTTGCGGCCACCCGAAGGCTTGACTGGGGCTCGGCGGTCCACGTTCAAGGTGGCTCCCTCACACTCCTGCCAAGCTATGCTGCCTGGTGGCGGAGGCCCCAGTTCCTGGCCAAGTGTAGCTCTCCAGGGGACGGTCTGAGCACCCACGTGACGTGGTTTCCCCCACAGCAGTGAGCCGGGAGAGAGCATGCCCGAAGCTGGCAGGCCTTTTATACCCCCGCCTTGGAAACCATGCACGGACGGTTCCATAATGCCCTACAGGCCACACAGGTCAGCCGTCTCCTCTGCTGGAGGGGGCCGCATGGGGCTTGAGTACCAAGAGTGTGAGTCTCTAGGGCCCACCTTGGCGGCTAGCGTTCACACCCTCCACTCGCTCTGAGCTGACCTCACCCACAGCCTCGTTTACAAAAACCATCTCCAAGCTAATTTCTATCTCCAGCCTTGGTTTTCTGCTTGAATTTCTGCCTTCAAGACATCTCTCCATGAATGTCAAATTGGCATGTGAAGCTCAAAAATCAAAACGAATGCAAAAAATAAAGAGCCGGGATGGAAGAACAGAATGTCAAAAATTTAAATGAAGTCTAGCGTGTGCTGAGTCATACTGAAGCCTGAGGCAATGGAAGAACGTGAGCTCTTATATATGTATTTTTATTTTATTGTTTAATGTTTATTTAGTATTGAGAGACAGAGACAGAGACAGAGAGACAGAGCATGAGCGGGGGAGGGCAGACAGAGAGGGAGACACAGAATCCGAAGCAGGCTCCAGGCTCCGAGCTGTCAAGCACAAAGCCTGAGGCGGGGCTTGAACCCACAAACTGTGAGATCATGACCTGAGTCAACATTGGACGTTTAACTGACTGAGCCCCCTAGGCAGCCCGGTCCTCTGTTTTTTAAATGAGAAAAGTGGCTCAGAGGGTTTCAGGGGCTGTGCTGTGACAGACTCCATCCAGGGGGTCTAACTCTGCAACTGGACAGAATGAGATAGGACCACCCTCTCCCCCTGTAAAGCGGGAAGGTAACGCCACCCACCTTGCAGATACATCATGGAAATTCAATGGAAAGCACTTAGCGTCATGCCTGGCAAACAGTGAGCATAACAAATGCTATTTTATAAAAATGATAGTCATTGTAATGATGACGATGATGATGATGTATCAAATCAGGGGCCCCAGACAAATCTGAAATTCCTCCACCATCCAAAATACGTGCATTGCTTCCTCTCTCTTGGCTACTGCACCGATCGAAGCCCCCATTATTTGCAGACACAGCCCCCAGCCCAGTGGCCACACAGCCCAGAGGAGTCACTGAGTAAACAGTTGTTCTTCTCACAGTTTACTTTGAGTGACTGATCTCTCCCCCAGTGGCCTCAGAGCCATTAAGAAGGCAGTAGTCACGCCTGCCTCTGTGCCCTGGTGATCTACAGTGTCCCAGAGAAAGCCTGGCATACAGTAAATGTTCAATTAATACTGACGACACTGGGGGCACCTGGGTGGCTCAGTCGGTTGAGCGTCCGACTTCGGCTCAGGTCATGATCTCACGGTTCGTGGGTTCGAGCCCCGCATCGGGCTCTGTGCTGGAGGCTCGGAGCCTGGAGCCGCTTCGGACTCCGTGTCTCCCTCTCTCTCTGTCCCTCCCCTGCTTGTGCTTGGTTTCTCTTTCTCAAAAATTAATAAACATGAAAAAAAATACTGACGACACTGACAATATCGATAACTTTAAGAGCTAAATTGCAAATCCCAAAGTTCTGACCATTGACGAGACCCTTCTTGATCCACCTTCACCTCCTTCTCTTCCTCACCCCGCCTAGCAGCACTTCAGCCACTGTGCTCTCATTGCCTGCCCTTGAATGTGTGCAAAGTGTTTCTACCCCAGGGCCTTTGCATGTGCTGTCCCTCTCCCTGGAACGTTCTTTCCCCATGACTTGATCCCTGACTTTATTCATGTCTCTGCTGAGTTGTCACAACCTGAGAAAAGGCCTTCTCTGACCACTCCATCACTGACCCCAGTCACCATCTGTTCCGCTAACCCCCCCCCATTCTTTATCAGAGCATACAAATCATATTGGATACTCATAGCACCCACTCCCTTTACTTGTGGCAGATAAAATATTTCCAAAGGCCTCCTTGTGGGGTGAGGTGTGGCGTGCAAAATTGCCCCCCATTGAAAACCACTGTCACATCCCCATATCCTAGAACAGGATCTGTCATTGCTGGTGGTGTAAAATCAACAGCTCATGAACGAAGAGTTACGGTAGATAATGCTTGCATCACGGTGCTTGTGGGAGACCGGCCAGGTCTAAGGCAGCAAGGCTGATTATGTGACATTCTACAAACGCCCAGCGGTGCATTTTAATTGCAGGAAAGAATATGTCCAGCCTGGGCTGGACGTCCCACAGGTTTGAGCCCTCCCTGTGCCAGTTAATTTTGTTGTCCACTGTCCTTTGCTGTTCTCCCTGAAGACCTTTGCAGGACAAAGGCCGCTCTTGCCTGTTGCCATGGGAACCACGGCGGGGGCGGGGGGGTGGGGTGGGGGGTGGGGGGTTAGTGAGGGGAGAAGGCTGCAGAATTGCAGAGGGTGGGGGGGCGGATTCAGGGCGTGGAAACATCCAGGCTCTAGAGGCAAATGTGAATTTAAGAACGTCCTAGCACACATGCTACACGAGTCTGTGGAAAGAACAGAATTCGTTTACCAGCCCCCACCCCCTCCGGTCCTGCCCCGCTCTCTGTTCTAGCTGGCATGTGAGAAACGTGTCCTTCTTGCAAGGGAAAAATAGAAGTGATGGGTACTTGATTGCACGGAGAGCTGCACTTACTATTGTTCCTTGCTCAGTGAATTTTGGTGAGTGAGACGCGAATAAAGAACTAAGTGCCTTCGATAAACAGAGGAAGGAATTGATGCTGGACACTCGTGCGAGGCAAGAACGTGACGGTGCCATGGACCGAGTCGTGAGTGCAAGTTCATGCCGAGCCCTCGGAGTCCAGACTAGTGAATCGTGGAAACTGCGAGGGGTCTCGGGGACCCCGGCATGCGCCGCATTAACTGTTCTTCAGAAAGGCACGTTGTTTTAGAGGAAAGAGCTTTCTCATGTTCACCGCAAAGCCACTACATCGCTTGTCTCAATTAATCGGCTCATAAACGTCACCACCATGACCACAGGGCGGGTGTTTGTGCTCTTGTGAATTCCAGGAGCAGAATGAGCTGGGTCAGAGGGTGAACATATTTTAAACACGAAAATAAAGCCGAAAATACTGGACAGAGAGGATGTATCTCCCGAGTGCCCACCACCCACACTAGAAACGAGTCTGCTTCTCCAGCCCCCCCGTCACTGCACACTGTTGATATTTTCATCTTTGCTCAGCTGATGTGGTGGAAACTAAGCCTCAGTTTGGTTTGGCGTCTGGTGTATTATTATTATTATTATTATTATTATTATTATTTGAGGGGGGGAGGGGCAGAGAGACGGGGAGACAGAGAATCCCAAGCAGGCTCCGCTCTGTCGGGGCAGAGCCCGACGTGGGACTCGATCTCATGAACTGTGAGATCATGACTCGAGCCGAAATCAAGAGTCGGAAACTTAACGGACTGAGCCACCCAGGCGCCCCAGAATTTCCTTTCTTTTTAAGCCAATATTCCCTTGTAAGGAGGACGACATTTTGTTCACCTATTCATCCACTGATGGACCCCTGGGCTGCTTCCACATTTCAGCCACTGTGGGTAAAACACGGCCCCGCACACTGGTGTACAAGTACCTCTTTAAGACCCTGTTTCCACTTCTTTTGGGGTATATACCCAGAAGCGTGATCGTGGGATCATATGGTAGTTCTGTCTGTAATTTTTTGAGGAACTTCCGTACCGTTCTCCGCAGTGGCTGCCCAAGTTACGTTCCCACGAGCAGAGCATGAGGGTTGCCCTTTCTGCACATCCTCCCCAATACTTTCAAAAAAAATTTTTTTTAATGTTTTATTTTATTTTTTGAGAGACAGAGAGAGACAGAGTGTGAGCAGGGGATGGGCAGAGAGACAGAGGGAGTCACAGAATCCGAAGCGGGATCTAGGCTCCGAGCTGTCAGCACAGAGCCCGACGAGGGGATTGAACCCACAAACTGTGAGATCATGACCTGAGCCGAAGTCGGACACTTTAACCGACTGAGCCACCCGGGGGCCCCCTCCCTAATACTTGATACCTACTTTTTTTTTCTTAAATAGTAAACCATCCTAATGGGTGAGGCGGCATCTCACTGGTTTTATGTGGTCAGATTTACACGCCTTTGTTCTTGTGCTTGCGTGCTTTTGTGACCTGTCCGCTCATTCTTACCAATCCATGACGCCGAGGGCACTGACAGGTCCAGTCGCATATGGAGCTGAGGAATGGAGGCCCCCGTGTTCTGTGCACCTGGGAGAAACCGTGTCCCTCGCTGCCCACGGAGGAGTCTGAGCCAGAACTGAACGGAAAACGTAGTTCATGTGGTGGAGAAGTCTGTCCCGGAATCCCGTGGCCCTTTGGACGAGGCTCGGAGAAGGTCAGCATTCAGTCCACGTGCCAGATAAATCAACTGACGTCAGAATTTCCCCTGATTAATGAACTAAATGCCAGAATGCAGCGCAAGCTCTCTATGTATTGCCTTCTCGCTCAGGAAGGGAACGGCTTTCTCGGAAACAGTAAAATGTAGCCAGTATTCTGGAGACATTCACTCCCACATTGTCCTGTACTGGGTTGAAGACTGGCGGTTTGTTGTGCACAGGACATCAGGGGCCAGCTGCAAATGAATTTCTCTCTACTTTGTTGAGGTTAAAATCTTTTTTTTTTTTTTTTAAGATTTTATTTTTAAGGGGCGCCTGGGTGGCTCAGTCGGTTGTGCGTCTGACTCTTGGTTTCTGCTCAGGTCATGATCTCATAGGTTTGTGGGTTTGAGCTCCCACATCAGTCTCTGTGCTGACAATGGGGAGCCTGCTTGGGATTCTCTCTCTCTCCTTCTCCCTCTTACCCTGCTCTCTCTCTCAAAAATAAACATTACAAATTTTTTTTCAAGAAGATTTTATTTTTAAACAATCTCATACCCAAATGTGGAGTCTGAACTCACAACCCCAAAATCAAGAGTCACACACTCTACTGACTAAACCAGCTAGGCTCCCCTCTGGGGTTAAAATCTTGACTCTAATTTTCTCATGGCTTTAATTCCTGTGCTGAGGGACTTTATTGGGACCCTGTAGGCATCAAGCATTTAGTTCTAAAACTCTGTATGACATTAAATTAAAGTAAAAATCCGTGAGAATAATGCTAATAGCTGAGACATATAGGTAAAATGCTTGGGATGTACTGAGAAGTCTTTATGATTTTGTAACCTTAGTTTCTTGTGTTTTTTTTTAATGTTTATTTATTATTTTGAGAGAGAGACAGAGTGTGAGCAGGGGAGAAACAGAGATACAGGGAGACACAGAATCTGAAGCAGGCTCCAGGCTCCGAGCTGTCAGCACAGAGCCCGATGTGGGGCTTGAACCCACAGACCGCGAGATCATGACCTGAGCCGAAGTCGGATGCTCAACCGACTGAGCCACCCGGGTGCCCCATGTAACCTTACTTTCTGAGTATGTTTGTAAATTCATGTACAGAAACAGATTGAAAAAGAATCCGTGTTCATTCTCTCTCTGTCTCTCCTCCTCTTCCTCTTCTTGCCACTCTTGCTACAAATAAAGACCCCCCTTATTTACTGTCGGGGACCAGTATTGGGACAGCAGAGAATTCTGGAGTCTGGGAGCAGTGTGTCACCTGTGTCCTCCCCAGACCAGTCTTGAGGCCAGCCTCTAGGAGTCTGCCTCTGGAGCCTCACATAGGGATCTATGGGCTTCCTGGATCTCCTAAGACCTGCCCGCTATCCCCTCAATACCTCTCTCCACAGCTACAGTCATACTGGCTTCCGCTGCTTACTGCCAAGAATCCTGGCTCTTCTACCCTGATCTGGTTCTACCCTGGTCCTGGTGCGGTGAGGTGATGGCCTCCAGGACCACAGCTTGCCCAGATCTGGCCTCTGCATGAAGTAGCAAAGACTGCCCTTTCTCTGGGAGGGTGCAGCCTCGCACTACCATGCACAGCATGGCGGGATAGGAAGGTTGGGATTTCAACTCTTTTACTTGCCCCCTCCATTATCATCCTTGTGCAGTGAACAGCCTGAGCAACCCTACGCTGAAGCCCTGTGGCCTGCCTACTCATATTCCGATCTTTAGAAGGGAAAGAAAAGTCTACTTCTCTTACGGAAAATGTCACTTGTGTTTATTGAGCACATACTATATATGCACCATAAACTTGCACATGAAATTTAATCTCAGAGCAATCTGTCAGGTGTTCCCGTAGCCCCAATTTTCTTATAAGCCCCATTAAAGTTGATAAATAACATGATGTATATTTATACTTACAAAGGCTAATTAATAAAATCCAAAGTGCTGTCTATGGCCAGAAAGGGCTCTCCTAGCCAGATGAGGAAACTGAGGCTTGAAGAGATTATAGAGAAGGCGTGATGGATCCGAACTGAGCAGATCTGACTCTGGGGCTCCCACATCTAACCATGATGCTAATGGCCTCCGCCCACCTCGGGGACCTCATCTGTACAATAGGGAACGGTAGCAACTGTCTTTCAGGGCTGTTAGGGGTGAATGGAAGACACACAGCATGTACAGGTCACACAGCACAGAGGAACCGGTCACTTGGGTGCAACACGTCCTTGTGACGATTCTTACCATCACCACTACCACTACCTTTGATCCCTTCCCAATTCTGGTATTCACAGTCCCGCCCAGGATGCACCCACACCAAACCGGCCCCCAGGGCCTCTCTCTGAACCCCTCTCCAGGATGGTCCCCCCAACTGATGCATCATCTTGCTCTGGTCTTGTGCACTTAGAGGTGGGGCCCAGCACTGGGGCCACGCAGCCCAGGGTAGTCACCAAGTAAACCATTTCTCCTCCCTACATGGCATGGTTCCTCCCCTCCCGTGGACTCTGAGCCAGATGGATGCCTCCATACATCCGGTGTATCACTGAGTGATAGACACGCTTACTGCAAATAGTATTCTCTATATTGATACTTACTGGGGCTACCTAATAAAATCCAAAGTGCTTTCTATGTTGACCTGACCTTCTGCCACCGCTGCCTTCACCTGTTACCTTCTGTACCTCACACTGCTCAGGGGCTGCTGGCTCCCCTACAATGTCCCTACAAGCCCCCCACCTCCCTCCAGGCTTTGGTCCTTGCTGGCTCACCAGCCCGGGCCCCTCTTCCCTCGTCTTTGTTCACTCCTTCCCCTTATGCATCCACTCAACGCCTATCCTCTGCTGGGCCTTCTGTAAAGAATGACCTGCCCAGCATCTCCCTATCTCCTTGCCTGATTTCTTTTTCTTCACCGCTCTGCTCATGATGTGATTTTACGTGCTCTCCCGTTCCCTGTGACCCTGCTCGAAGAAAAGCTCCCCAAAGCAGGGATTTTCGCCTGTTGGTTTCTGTTGCACCTGCACCCCTGCTCTGTCACCTGGTCCAGGCTCGGGGCAGGGGGGGGGGGCTCCATACCTATTTGTCTAATGATTAAATGCATGTTTTGGATGAACAGATGTCCCGGATACTAGGACCTCAAGGCTTGTTTTTTTCCCCACCATTGCATCCCTAGCTTCAGGGAAAGCGTGGGGCTTAATCAATATGTAGAATGAGTCAGTGAGTGTTGAAAGGCTAAGACCAACGTCTCACGTTCTTGTGGGAGGTTTGTGAGTTCTCATAGGGCCTGTGGGGACCCCAAGAGCCAGTTCTGTTTTCTTATTCAGTGACCCCCATCTAATGATGCCCATGAATGGGCACAAAGAAGCGGGCCGGCCCGGCAGTGGGGGAGGGGCCGCAGGTGTAAGCCCCCCTCCCCCACCCAGGCTCCGTCTTTGTTTTCCCTCAAGAGCTGTCACCTGATTGTGCCGAGGAGGCAGGCTCAGGCCGTTGCCATGGAAACCGTCCCCAGCTCCTGGAAGGAGAGGGGAGGGGGCCCCGAGAGCGGAGGCCTAAGGAGTCCTGGAAATTTCCAGTTCTCAAGTCAAGGCTGCCTTGGGATCAAAATGCCTGGCTAGCACCAAGCAGGTGCTTTTGCTACAAGTTTTGTTGAGGAAACCAAGAGCTGGGCTCCGCCCCACTCCCTGCGTCTATTTGAACCAGGAGTATTCTCCCCTCCCCAACCTCCCAGACATGAATTCCGCTCATTGAATCTGAAATAATGCCCAGCTCAAAGCCGGGAGCAGAGAGAGGGGGGAGAAGACCATTTCAGAGTCTTCTAAGGGCAACATGGGACAATAAGTGGGTTGCTGAGAGAGTGGGTGGGGGGGGTGGGGGGTCCGCTAATCATTCTGCAGCTTGCACAGTTCTCTCTTGCTTGGAAACTTTATCATCTTCTGTCTGAACAGACCTCCGTCAACCGGCCCACTCACTTGTTGCTGGACATTTAGTTTATCCTTTTACTTTCCTGCAACACTGTCTCTGGCGCACAGACGGTGCCCACGTACAAGCTGCAATGAATGCACACGTGTGGGAGAGTGTCCTGCAAGGTGCGGATCTCAAATCGGGTTTTCTGAGTGGCAGGGGCATGCACACGGCCAGCTTTTCCAGACATTGTCACAGTGCTGTCCAGAGTGGCCTCAGACTTCTCTTCTGACTTTGTCACCCACTGGAACGGATGCCCTCTGGGAGCAGACACGTTCCCTCTCATCTCTGCTGGGTCCTCGCCTCAGTCTGTGATGCACTGAGTGTGTAGCACACAGCAGGTGTTCAGCAGACACTTCTAGAAGGGGAATCGATGGACAAGCAACTGGGTTATATCTACTCACATTTGGATAATGGTGCATATACAAGTTTTCAGCCCAGCCCTCGTGGATTTACCATAAAATCCTAGTATTAGGTATCCTTAAAAGCATAGTTTCTCTTTCAAGCGAAGAATTTGTGTCTTTGGGCTGTAAAATCCAGCAGCAATCTGGAGCCTCGCATCCAGGCACACATGTTCCATGCACTTGTCAGTTGGTCTTTCCTCCACCCCCCAGCACGACTGCCTTGGCCACTGTGTGGGGGTGGGGGCTTTTGTGAATGTCTGCCAGTGTAGGTTCCCAGAAGTGGATTATGCATTTAAAAAAACAATTTTTTTTTAATGTTTATTATTTTGTTTTTGAGAGAGACAGAGACAGAGTGAGCGGGGGAGGGGCAGGGAGAGAGGGAGACACAGAGCAGAGGCAGGCTCCAGGCTCTGAGCTGTTAGCACAGAGCGCCCAGGCAGGGCTTGAACTCATGAACCCCGAGATCATGACCTGAGCCGAAAGAGCCCCAGATTATGCATTTTCCATACTGATGCCTACTGTTAAAAGAACTTGCCAGGGGCACATGGGTGGATCAGTCAGTTTAGTGTTTGACTCTTGGTTTCCGCTCAGGTCATGATCTCACGGTTTCATGAGTTCGAGCCCTGCATCATGCTCTGTGCTGACAGTGTAGAGCCTGCTTGGGATTTTCTCTCTCTACTCTCTCTCTCTCTGCCCCCCGCAGCTCACACTATCTCTTTCTGTCTCAAAATAAACTTTAAAAATATTTTAAAAAATAATTAAAAAATTAAAAATAAACAAACTTTACAAAAATTTTTTTAAAATTTAAAATTTAAAATTTAAAAATAAATAAAAGAACTTGCCAGAAACGTTATAGCAAGTTGCATTCTCACCTCCAGCCTGGGAACCGCCAAGCCTGCTGGTCTATATTTTCACCTTTGTCCCTCTGATGATGGGAACAATGGCTTTTGACACTTTGCTTTTCACATCCAACTTTTTTTTGGAGTGCAAAGATTGTAATGTCATTTTGCATTTTTTGACCATTTCAGTTTTCTTTCTTAAAGCCTTCCTGGCCACATGTGTATTTTGAAGCTGGTTTCCCCCCTGTATTTTAAATTCATTTCTCATGAATGCAGTTGGCATAAAAAAGATATAATTTCTTTGATTTTCATCAGGTTGCAAGTAGTTTTACCCATTTTGTTTCTTTACTCTGGTTTACTTTTTTTTTTTCCTTCCTATGTATCTACTTTTTCAGCTCCTGTCTTTTCTTTTTATGGTAGTTAAGTTTTTTTCTTTTTCTTTTTTTTTAATTTTAGAGTGAGCATGAGAGAGAATGTGCAGGAGTGGGAGGGAGTGGGGGGGGAGAGAGAGAGGGAGAGAGAGAGGGAGGGAGAGAGAGAGAGGGAAAGAGAGAGGGGGGGGAGAGAGACAGGGAGAGAGAGAGGGAGAGAGAGAG
>NW_026057588.1:3097320-3098509 GCF_023721935.1 Panthera uncia
CGCGGGGCTCGAACTCACGGACCGCGAGATCGTGACCTGGCTGAAGTCGGACGCCTAACCGACTGCGCCACCCAGGCGCCCCAGTTTCTTCCCGTTCTAAAAATGTGTGGAGACCCTGCTGTGTGCCAGGCACTCTGCTCAGGGCAGAAGATGTGGTGGAGATCACAATACAGTCCCCTCCCCACTGCTGGACCACAAGAGCCAAGATCATGCCTTTCCTCTTCGGGTTGGGTTTTTCTGGTATCACCAGCTCCCAGAACAGTTGATCCACATTTGCTGAATAAATGAATGAATCAGTGAACAAAGAGAAGAAAAGATAAGGGTGAGGTCGCTGGTGCTTTAGAGACGTGTGTGATTTCTGACTGGGTCCTGAGAGGCCCTCGGGGCGGGTTTTGTGATCTTTTTTTTTTTGCAGAGCTCCCATCCGAGGACATATTTCAAGGGGCACATGATTCCTGCTTGGACCACAGCTGCCCCTTCCCTCCAAGAGCAATTACCTGTTCTACAGGAGGAGGCTCAGCTGTTGCCATGGAAACTGCAGCTGGAGGGGAGGAGGAGAGACAGTGGAAATTTCCAGGCAGGCTCTGATATCAGAGTGTGTGTGGAGGGGATGGGGGGGGGGGGGGATGTTCAAAGTGCCAGGGAGCACACCTAGTGCATAATAAAAATTTGCTGAAAGAAGGAAGGAGTGTCTCCCCGCCCTGCCCCCACCCCAGGCCACAGATGTCTTGGGAAACTTCCCTCCTCTCCACGGGGTTGAAATCTGTGTGTCCCCAGCCACACCTGCAACTCGCGTGGTACCCCACGATAGCAAGTATCGTGTGGTACCCCACAATAGCAGGTTATGGTATTTCACAAGGTGAAACACTAACACTGAGCTGTCCACTCACAGGCAAGGAAGACACAGGGGTGCAGCCGTGAGCACCAGGAAGCTTGGCTGGCTGACGGGGAGTGGTGTCCACTGCGCTCTGTCCGTCCGGACTGGGAACTCTCATTCTTTAGTCGGCTGCATGGCGCTTTTCTGCATGAATGCGGCACGACTGCCTTGTTCTCGGTCAGTAAACACGTTGTTTCCCTCCTGTTTTTCTTTTTCACTACAGACAATACGAGCAGCCCCCCTTCCCTAGAACAGTGCCGGACAAACGGACGGACGGCATCGCCTAGAAGCTGCAGTGGGCATGCGTGGACC
>NW_026057588.1:3098519-3133596 GCF_023721935.1 Panthera uncia
GGCATCGCCTAGAAGCTGCAGTGGGCATGCGTGGACCTGAGTGGGAAGCAGCGGGTGCTCCCCGTCCGGGAAAACACCCGGCACACAGACAGACGGACAGAAGGCATCACGTAGAAGCCGCAGTGGGCACGCTGCTTGGACCTGAGTGGGAACCAGGGGGTGCTCCCCGTCCGGGGCAAACACGCAAGAGTGGAAATGCTGGGCCCTAGGGCAGCTTGCTCAACCCAACATGGTTGACATTTGGGGCCATGTATTCATTTTGGGGGATTTCTGAGGTTGTCCTGTGCATTACAGGACGTGCCACAGTGTCACTGGTCTGCTCGCTAGATGCCAGGAGCACCACCCCCCACCAGCTGTGACAACCAAGCCTGTCTGTAAGCGCCGCTGTAACCCCTCCGATGGGAGAGGCAAGGCCCTGAGGATGTGTGCTGCTTCAGTGTTGACCGAGGACCCAGTTGCCAAACCGGGGAGGGTAACTGCTCGGTCAAAGGGCATTCAAGCCCATCGCTAAAACGTGGATCAGAAACGCGACACCCCACCACGCGTTCACACCCGCCTGCAGATGAACCCGTGTCCCCATGGTACACCCTTACATGTTCCCCCTATTTCCGTCTTTCTCTGTCTGAAGGGTGCAAAGTGGCCCCTCATTTTGAATTTTTTCAATGCTTACTTGTTTTTGAGAGAAAGAAAGGAGGGGAGGAACAGACAGAGGATCTGAAGTGGGCTTTGTGCTGACAGCAGTGAGCCCGATGCAGGGCTCGAACTCACAAACCATGAGATCACGACCTGAGCCAAAGTCAGATTCTCAACTGATTGAGCCACCCAGGTGCCCCAGCATATTTATTTATTTTGTGAAAGAGAGAGTGTGAGCAGGGGAGGGGCATAGAGAGACTCCCAGACAGGCTCCGCACGGTCAACCCAGAGCCCAACGAGGGGCTCGAGCTCACCAACCGTGAGATCACGACCTGAGCCAAAGTTGGACGCCAAACTGACTGGGCCACCCGGGTGCCCCCCATTTTGAGTTTTGTATCCACTCGGTTGGGATCTAAGTGGCGTGCCGTATCTCTTCGTATTTACTGACCACCTGAATTTCCCCTTTCACTAGGAGCTTCTTTCCAGTCTTTGCTCACTCCTTCCTTTTGGTCTTCAGCGTCTGTCTTTTGGACATGTTTGTGCTCTTCATACACTAATCACAGACTTTGTGTTTTTACTATGTTGCATTTGTTTTTGCTGGCTTCTCTGCTCCCTCTTCTTTGGTATGTATTTCCCAGTCACCTGTATGTTCAGTGTAGACAGAGCCACGTCTGCACATCTACTCCGTCCCGTGTGTTCGTTGGTGCCGCCTTATTTACACGGTTCACACTGTGTGGTCACTACCATAGTCCCCCCTTTGCCTTGTGTGAGCACACAGTGCCCAGGTCTGTGGCTACAGAAGAGTGTGGGGCTCAGCACTACAGAAAAGAGGGTTCTGGTTGTGACCGCTCAGCCATTGCACGCGGTACGGACAGGAGAGTGCCAGAGACCATGCCTCAAGCAGCTGGAAAACAGCAGACGAGTGTGCATGTGTACGGACAGTGAGTCCTGGCCCTGAGACATGATGTGCACATGTCTGGAAGGGCATCAGGGACAAAATCCAAGTGTGGTCCTACTCTGGAAGGACAAGACGTAATGCCCACAGTGGAGAGCCAACAGGCCGAGAACGCCAAGAGTGGAGTGTGGAATGCCTTCCTCACTGGGACGCTGTCTTGGGAGGGGTGCCAGTGCCATCGCGCCTGCGGTGGGGTGACCAGCGCTCCCGGTTTGCCCAGGACCAACAGACTGCTGTTAGAAGGGTAACGGTAACAGGCACACCCCAGACCCACTTGGCCAGCTCCCCGGTGAGTCGAAGGCACAGTGAAATTTGAGAAGCTCAGCTTTAGGAGACAGAGCCATGGACAGAGAAGCTGGTGGGAAGAAGCCTGGCTCTATCCATCCCGGATCCCCCACCCCCACCCCCCCAGCAAAAGGACAGAGGGACCTGGGGCTGTCCCACCCTCTCCTGGGTGTGGCTACCACGTCCTTCACTGTCCATGTAAGGATGCTTTGGTGTCGTTGGGGGCCTTGCTGACCTCAGAGAGACCCGGTTAGCTGATTCCTAGAGACAGGAAACCTCGGAGCGTGCCTTGTCTGTGCAGGCCAGCCCGTCTGGGGCCCACCCCCACCAGCGCCTCCACGTGGCTCTCACGCTCTGGGCCACCGTCCACCTGCCCTCAGCCCCCCAGGGCCGGGTGCCCCACAACCAGGGGCAGCCCCTCCGCCCCACGGCTCCCTGAAGTGATTCCAGTGAGCCGGTCCTGACCCTGCCCACCTGGCCTTGCCCAATCCTTCCCACAGAAACCACAGTCACGGCTCCTGCTGGCCTTTGCCCCTCGCTCCCTCTGCCTGCTGACTGCCCCTGGGGATTCCCTGGGTGGCCCCTGCCTGACACGCGTGCCCTCTCCTCTCTAGAACAGTGAGCAACAAATGACCTTTTCAATGGCAGGCATCTCCTCATCTGTTGACCTTGCCACACCAAAATAACTACGAAACCTGTATTTTAACATACTGGGTTACAGCGGGGCCGGGCGGGAACCATGGGCATGGGGCCTGGGAGGTACCCTTTCCAGACACAGAAATCTACCAACCCCCAGGTCATGTCATTTCTACCTCCCAAACACTCCATGTTTCATTACTGACCGTCCGTCTCATTTCCCGCAGTAACCTCATTGTTCTGCTTCCTTTCCCAGGTTGAGAACGGCCCTGTTCATCTCCGATTCTCACTCCGGCTGCTTATTCAGGATGAACCCCCGCCCCGTCCACACACATGGAGGCCTCCAGCAAGCAAAGTGTGAGAGCTGGAGGCAGGCTCCTGGGTATAAACAAAGTGATCCGGGACTTGTCTGGTGGGTTGGCTGCAAAGTTCTAAATCCTAAGGCATGCGGGGGCTGTGCTCAGCAAGCCTGCCGACAGGTGTGTGAGTGTGGAGGGGGAGGTGTGCGGACTTGACCACATACGGTGTGTAAGAGCACAAGTTAACAAAGCGGCATCTTCACGTCGCTCGGGCGTGTGTGGCACGTGTCCCACAACACAGCTGGCGAGTATTTAGTGAGCGCTGACTACGTTCCAGACCAGTGACTGCCCTTCAGGACAGAACATCCATGCATTTACAAGCGAGCACGTAAAACCATCAGCCCTTCCCTCAAGCGTGGGAACCGCCAAGCAGTCGTCACACACCTTCAAGGTGCTATTCTTTCCTTTTCCCTGCGATTAAAAATGTTGGGACAGTTACAAAAGAAAGGGCTGCCAAAGAAAACATATCTGTGCTTTAGAAATGGATCCTTCCAGGGCGGTATCTGCAATGTGCATCATTTTTGGAAGGAAATTCTCTAGACCGGGGACCGTTCCAGAGGGTGGGGTCTGCATGAGGATTCATCAGGTCCCTGGGAAGGCATCCTAATAGCTTCACCCAGGGAGGAGGACTCCCCATCACAATATGGCTGATTTGACTTTCATCTTCTATTCCCATTTATAACGCTGGCCTCAGGGTGCCTGGGTGGCTCAGTCGGTTAAGTCTCTGACTCTTGATTTTGGCTCAGGTCATGATCTCAAGGTGCGTGAGCTCGAGTCCCACATCAGAGGCCTCTGTGCAGATGATGCGGAGCCTGCTTGGGATTCTCTTTTCCTCTCTCTCTGCCCGTCCCCCCACTCACGCTCTTTCTCTCTCAAAATAAATAAAAAACAAACGTACAAAAAATGTACAAAAGCAAAAACTGCTGGCCTTTCCCATTCTCTTCCAGCCACCGTGCTGGCCCAAGCCTCCGCCATCAGATTCCTGCATTGCTCGCATAGCCTCCTCCTTTGCTCTCTCCTGGGTGACGTGGCTCCCACCTGCCCTTCCTCCTCCACCATCCATGTCTCCGCCTGCCAGCCAGGGTGATCTTTCTGATACACAGGTTGTCAGTACTGTATTGGGTTCATAACACATACGCTTTGGTCTTCTCATTAATCCAACACAACGGATTGATTCTTAATTAACACAGCCCAAGTGTCCAGAGACACAGACAGAAGGGGATTCACAGCCTTGCCTGTGAGGTGAGATAATTGGAAACGTGACTATAAAATACAAGAACGGCACATGGAATAAGAACCTAGCACTGTTTTAATGAAAAGATAAAAACAAATTTCTTTCCCTTTGGAAATGCAATCAGAGTTCTGGAGGAATCTTTTATATCATGGGACATCTTCACAAGTGAAAAAAATTGGAGGACAGGCTGCAAAAACACAGCCCCGATTTCAAGGAAACATCAACAGGCTTATCTGTGCAGTGAGCCACAGGGTTTGGGATCAAATTCGGGGACTTGAGCAAACCTCCAGGACCTTTCCCGCACTCTGGCCCCGTAATTCAACCTCTACCAGCTCTCCCCAGGGAGCTAGTGAGTCACACAGACATAGAACTGAGCCAAGTTTGGCCACGCCAAGGGAGAAACGTTAGAACCATGTTTTCCCTTCACAGAGGCCGTGCAGGGCTCTCTCCTTCCCGGGAGGTCTCTACCCAGCTGCGTGGAGCCCCTGGTACCCCAAACCCGCCCCGTGCTCAGGGAAGGAGGCTGTCAGCCCCACTCCCTAGAGCAGAAATGTTGCGTGTACCAGGATTGTCTGAGATCTCCCAGAGAAACAGGACCAGTAGTGTTACAGGCTGAACTGTGTCCCCCCAGAATCTGAAGTTGAAGTCCCAGCCCCCAGGACCTCAGAATGTGAGTGTATTTGCAGGCGGGGCCTTTAAGAGGCAAGGAAGGTAAACTGAGGTCAGCGGTGTGGCTCTAATCCAATGTGACTGGTGCCCTCATAAGAAGAGGAGATCAGGGGACACACACACACACACACACACACGCAGGACAGTGTGGGGACGTGGGGAGAGGGCGGCCTGCAGACCAAGGACAGAGAGCCTAGGAGAAACCCACCCGGCCCACACCTGGATCTCTGACTTCCAGCCTCCAGATCCCTGAGATGATACATTTCTGTTGTTTGGGACACTCAGCCTGTGGTGCTTTATTGTGCAGTCCAAGCAAGTAGGACATACATGTACGTGTATACGTGTGTACACATATATATGTGCATATGTATATATGTGTACACAAATATGTATATGTGTACATGTATATGCATATACATGTGTATATGAATGTGTATATGTGTACACGTATACGTGCATATGTATATATGTGTACATGAATATGTTACATGTGTATGTATATGCTTATGTATACGTGTACATGTACACGTGTATACATACACATGTATATGTGTATATGTATCAGTGCCTATGTGTGTACATGTATCTGTGTGTATGTATGTAGTGCATGCGTGCATGTAGGTATATGTGTGTACATGTATATATGCTTGTATATGTATGTGTGTATATGCATCTGTGTATATGAGTGTACGTATACAAGTGTATCTATATATGTACATGCGTATATGAGCGTGCATGTATGTGTATATGTGTGCATGTGTGCGCATACATGTGCATTTGCACACATGTGCATGTGTGTATGCACACACATGTATGTGCATGCATGCGCGCATACACACGTGTATGCATTTGTGCACATGTATATTGCATATATAGGTATATGGGCGTACACGTGTATGTGTGTACATGTATGTGTGCATGTGTGCGCACACATATGTGTATGTTTGTATACATACATGTGTGTATACCTGTGTGTGCACATGTATATATGTGAGCACGTATAGATACATTTGTTAGTACATACAGATACAGACATGTGTATCTACATCTATGTTTGGGATTTTTTTAAGGGACTCCTTTCAAGGAACTGGCTCACATGGTTGTTGGCCTGGCAAGTCTGAGATTTGTAGGGCTGGCTGGCAGGCTGGAAACTCAGGCAGGAGCTGATGCTGCAGTCTTGATGCAGAATTTCTTCTTCCTCAGGGAAACCTCAATGTTTGCTCTTCGGGCCTTTCAACTGATGGGATGAGGCCCACCCACATTCTCTAGGAAAATCTTACTAAGTCACTCTTACTAAGCGACTCTAAGTTACTTAGAGTCAACTGACTGTGCACACTGGCCACATCTACAAAATACCTCACAGCAACTCCCGGATTCAAGTTTGACTGAATTATCCGGAGGGGGGGGGGGGGGGGGGGGGGGAGGAGAGCCTGGCCAAGTGGATACATAAAACAAACAGTGCCTCTTCATCGGTCCCTTCCATCCAGCAGTCCTGGCTCTTAATCCACGTTGGCGCCAACATGGACTTCCTTAAAAGAAAAGGCACCTGTGTCTACATCTCGGGTTAAAACACATCAGTGGGTCCTCATGCTGCTCTTTAGACAGAGACGCCATTCCTACCACGATGCGGAAGCTGTCTGAACTCCAGAATTTCTACGTGGGAAGGAGGTTTGCGGCACCCTGGTTGGGGAAGTGTATTAATTTGCGGGGACCTCTGTCACAGAGCGCCACAGAGTGCGAGGTTCACACACCAGAAATGTATTGTCTCGCGGATCTGGAGGCCGAAAGTCCGAGATCCAGGCACAGCAGGAGGCGTCTCTCCTGAGGACTCTCTCCCTGGCTCGTAGACGGCTCTCTTCTCCCTGTGTCCTCACGTGGTCTCTCTTCTGTGTGCGTGTCTGTGCCCACATGTCCTCTTCTCATGAGGACCCCAGGGTGCACCCTAGTGACCTCATTTTACTTGATTACCTCTGTAAAGACCCTCTCTCCAAATATGGTCACATTCTGGGGTCCTGGGAGTTAGGGCTTCAACATGCAAATTCCCAGGGCAGATCCAACAAGAAGCAATGACATACTTGCTGTGATGCTGTGTTTCCACAGAGCAAATTATTAACTATGATGCAAAACAGGCATATGATTATAATACAGCAGTGGGCACAATAGTTTTATGCAAAAAAGGCAGACAAAATCGTGTGAGGAGAGGCACGTGTGCAAACTTAATTTAGATGTACGCAGTCAGGTGAAGCAATAAAAGTTAAGTTCTTACTGATCTGGTTTGAAGTTGAACCAATTACAGAAGTTTTAGTGACATATTTAGGATTAGGCTGGAGTCACAGCTGAACATCAGTGGAACCAGAAAATAATGAAGAGGAAGGATTTCTACTCCCCACACCCCCTGCCAAAAAACCCACCCCAAAATAACTGCCGACAGGACCAGGGGACGCAGTCTGCAAAACAACAAGCAGAATGAAGTGTATTTATGACTTGGAAGTCGGGGGCTCTTAAAACACTGGCCAGGTCTATGCTGTTTCCGAGAAAACTGCTCCCTTCCTGAATGTAGATAGCAACATCTGTATTGCTTGGATCCCAGCTGGGCAACTAGCTTATGGATTAAGGAGGAAATTCCATGGTGGGTCTTTGAATTTAAGTTTCCCCTGGCAGCTGACGCTCTGACTGCTGCTTCTCAGGGGTGTCCAGTCAGAAATGTCATTCCTTTCTTACCTGCTTTTCTCTTCAGTTTCCACCCCAATTCCTCCTTTTGTCACTCACGAGAAGACTGCATGGGTGAATACTTTCATAATCTTGGGGTGGAGGATGCCACACAAAAACAAAGTGATAAGTGAGATTCCACAACAACCAAACACTTACACGTAATGGGGCTCTAGGTCGGCTCGGCCCGAAGACCTTTGACTCTTCATCTCCGGGTCGGGAGTTCAAGCCCCATGTTGGATGTAGAAATTATTTTAAAAAATAATAATAATAAGGCTAAAAAAGAATTGGATAGTGGGGGCGCCAGGATGGCTCAGTCAGTTAAGTGTCTGACTTTGGCTCAGGTCACGATCTTGCGGTTCGTGAGTTCCAGCCCCGAGTCGGACTCTGTGCTGACAGCTCAGAGCCTAGAGCCTGCTTGGGATTCTGTGTCTCCCTCTCTCTCTGCCCCTGCCCTGCTCATGCTCTGTCTCTCTATCTCGGTCTCTCTTAAAAATAAACGAATGTTAAAAAAATTAAGAAAAAAAAAAGGAATTGGATATCAAAACCAAAAAGAGAGATCACTTTCTCTCTAACCAACTCACAAGAATGGAAAAAAAAGTATAATATTATAGGTTTGCAAATAGAGGAGAAAAATCTTGAAATGTTGGTAGAAGGGCTGAATGTTAATAACAGCATTATTCAGGGGTGCCCGGGTGGCTCAGTCAGGTAAGCATCTGACTCTTTTTTTTTTTTTTTTAATTTTTTTATTTATTTTTATTTTTTTTTTTTATTTTTAGGACAGAGAGAGACAGAGCATGAACGGGGGAGGGACAGAGAGAGAGGGAGACACAGAATCGGAAGCAGGCTCCAGGCTCCGAGCCATCGGCCCAGAGCCTGACGCGGGGCTCGAACTCACGGACCGCGAGATCGTGACCTGGCTGAAGTCGGACGCTTAACCGACTGCGCCACCCAGGCGCCCCAAGCATCTGACTCTTGATCTCAGCTCAGGTCATGATCTCATGGTTCCTGGGATTGAGCCCTGCATAGGGCTCTGTGCTGACAGCACAGAGCCTGCTTGGGATTCTCTCTCTCCTTCTCTGCACCTCCCCCACTTGTGCATGTGCTCTCTCTCTCTCTCTCTCAAAATAAATGAACTTTAAAAAATAAACAAATTTCCTAAAAAAAAAAAATAAAAGCATTATTCATAATGGCCAAAGAGATTGAAAGCAACCTATTACAGTCCATCACCAGGAAAACAGATAAATTATGGTATATCCGTATCATGGAATACTACTGGGCAATAAGAAGGACTGAAACGTTAAATATTTGATAATTGATACGACTAAACAAAACATCAATACCTATAGCAACATGGATGAATCTCAAAAACATTATTGTAGGCGAGAAGGAGGTCAAACACAAAATATTGAATGGTTCCATTTACATGAAATTCTAGAAAGCAAATTAAAGGTTGTTTAGTGCTGGGACTAAGGAGGAGAAACTCAGGCTAAGGGTAAGGAGACTTTGTGGAGTAAAGAAATGTTCTCTCTCTTGACTGCGATGGCTGTTACATGACTGTATACCTTACTGAAATGTGTCCACCTGTACACTAAAATTGGATAAATCACAGTATATGTAAGTTACGCCTCCATAAATCTGAAGGTTTGTTTTATTTTTAATTATTTTAAGTTTTTTAAGTTTATTTATTTTGAGAGAGACAGAGACAGTGTGAGTGGGGGACAGGCAGAGAGACAGGAGGAGGGAGAGAATCCCAAGCAGGCTCCATGCTGTCAGCACAGAGCCCAATGTGGATCTTGATGTCACAAACTGAGATCATGACCTGAGCCGAAATCAAGAATTGAATGCCTACCTGACTGAGCCACCCTGGTGCTGCTGTTTTTTTTGTTTTTGTTTTTGTTTTTGTTTTTTAAATTTCACCTTCACGAATCTTCGTTCCACGACAAGAAGATTCTTCTTACAGCACAGAACACCGGGGGTGTGGTGGCAGTAGGGGAGACAAATATTCCCTCCTCCTACAAACACTGATTAAACACCTTCTGTATGCTAGGCTGGGATCTTGAGCCTATGCACGGCTGACCCCACAGACTAGAAAATGGCATTTTCTGCAGGCTTGGTGGTGTTCTTGAGGCACACAGGGAGGTGGAGAGAGGCTCATGCCTGCAGTTTTCTCCATCAGTACTCACGTACTGGCTTTTGCACACCTTACAAATATATCCTTAGGTGAGGTTCTTAGAAAGGCGGCTGAAGGCGGCCAGTGGGCCACTGCCTCTGCTTGAGTAAGACTTCGTCCTTCAGGGCTGGCTTCAACGAGAACAGAAACTATGGCAAGAAAACAAGGTGGGTCCCAGCCTCCTGAGCAAGCCCACAGGCCTAGCCAGGGAGGCTCTTTAGCCAGACCCCTGTCTTCAGGGCGAGTGTTTGGAAATCTGTGTCGGCTCTTGGCTATTCTTTCTTTCCACTGCCATCTCCTCCAGTCCTCCGGTTACATCAACCATTTGCTTCTCTGAGATTCCCAACGGGGCTACCCAGGCCCAGACCTCCCTCTGGAGCAGCACGTGCATCCGAAATCAGACAAGGTTTGATACTTCCAGCTTTCATTGGGGATGTCATTCACAGTGAAAAGCCAAGCCCATCAGCACATCAGATCAAATTGCTCTTCAAAATATACCTCAGCCCTTCCACTCACCCCCAGATGCCTCCAAATCCTCCCCTCCTCTCCCAAAACCCTGCCATGACCCTGCCTGGCCCAACCCCATAGTATGGAACTTAGATCGCCGGTTTCAAAAGTGTTCATATACATAAATAAATTGTTGGAACTTCCTTTTCTTTTTTTTAAATCTATCCTCTTGAGGGGCACCTGGGTGGTTCAGCCGGTTAAGTGTCCGACTTCAGCTCAGGTCATGATCTCGCAGTTCGTGGGTTTGAGCCCCGCATCAGGCTCTGTACTGACAGCTCAGAGTCTGGAGCCTAGAGCCTGCTTTGGATTCTGTGTCTCCCTCTCCCTCTGCCCCTCCCTCATTCTCTCTCTCTCTCTCAAAAATAAATATACATTAAAAAAACCTAATCCTTCCAAAAATTTCTAAGTTTTATTTTGCACAGAACATTTTTCTGTGGATACCATAATATATAAATTATTAAAAGTACATTAGAAGCATTAACGAAATTCTTTCTCTCTGGGCATGCCCCTACCAGCTCCCCAGGTATCTCTCTGTCTCCCCTTTCCTTCCTCCAGCCTCTTTCCTTAGAGCCAGAGTGAACTTTCCATATTGCATCCTTAGTCAGGGCCTTCCTAAGCTGAGTTAGTTTGGACACAATTTCTCTAGTTACCACCCAAATCACTCTTATAGTTGTTAAATGTTTATTTATTTATTTTGAGAGAGAGGGAGAGGGTGGGGAGGGGCAGAGAGAGAGAGAGAGAGAGAGAGAGAGAGAGAGAACCCAAAGCAGGCTCCACATTGTCAGCATAGAGCCTGAAGCGGGGCTTGATCTCACAAACCATAAGATCGTGAACTGAGCTAAAATCAAGATCCAGATGCTTAACCCGCCGAACCACCCAGGAGCCCCTCAAATCAGTCTTGTGCCCCTTCTGTTTTCTCTGATTCCACTGCACCCCAATAAATAGAAAATTCAACCCATCGTGGGTAGACAAGGTGAACCAAAAATGGATGAGTGTATAAAGATTCTCAATGGATATTTTTGCAAAGAAGATCTACAAATGGCCAAGAAGCATTATAAAAGATATTCAATGTCATTAGCCATCAAGAAAATTCAAATCGCAACCACAATGAGATATCACTTTGCACCCACTGGGATGGTTAAAATCAAAAAGACAGACAATTGTTGGTAGGATGTAGAGAAACTGGAACACTCAAAAAATGCTGGTGGGGATAGAAAATGGTGTAGTCATTTTGGAAAATAGTCTGGTAGGTCCTCAGAAAGTTAAACATGGACTTAGCATATGACCCGGCAATTCCACAGCTAGGTATATACTGAAGAAAAATGAAAACATAAGTCCATACACACAAACTGGTATGTAAATGTTTATAGCACCATTCTTCATAAAAGCCCCAAAGGGAAACCAACCAGATGTCCATGGGCTTATGAACAGATAAATAAAATGTGGTCTATCCATACATGGAATCTTATCCAGCCAAAAAGAGGAAGTAAGTACTGATGTGTGTTAGAACCTGGATGAACTCGGGGCGCCTGGGTGGCGCAGTCGGTTAAGCGTCCGACTTCAGCCAGGTCACGATCTCGCGGTCTGTGAGTTCGAGCCCCGCGTCGGGCTCTGGGCTGATGGCTCGGAGCCTGGAGCTTGTTTCCGATTCTGTGTCTCCCTCTCTCTCTGCCCCTCCCCCGTTCATGCTCTGTCTCTCTCTGTCCCAAAAATAAATAAAAAACGTTAAAAAAAAAAATTAAAAAAAAAAAAAAAAAAAAAAAAAAGAACCTGGATGAACTCAAAACCATGCAGCTGAGTAAAAGAAGCTACCCAAAACGTCATGTATTGTAGGATTCAGAACAGGAAAATCCATACAGACAGAAAGCAGATTTGACTATGTTGCCTAGGGCAGGGGGAATTGAGAGGAAATGTGGGAAGACCGCTAATGAGCACAGGGAGATAAACTGAATTACGGTCATGGTCACAAAGCTCTGCAAATATACTAACAACCGTCGAATTATACACATTAAATGGGTGAACTGTATAGTATGCACATGATGTCTCAGAAAAGCTTTTGTTAAAAAATTGAAAAGTGAATCCTTATTTGTTTAGTTTTGCTCTAAAGGCATTATGGAATGTATTCCACAGGGGCCATTGGAAATCTGTGTCGGCTCTTGGCTGGTGTTAATGCATCACAACGTGGGATGTCCACACACCACAGCTATTTGCACACCAAGACCCAACAGAGGCTCACGATGGGAATACAGAAAACGACACTGCAGGACAGTCACCCCAAAAAGTGCACGGTGGGACGGGGGGCTGATGAATGACAGAAATCAGGGACACAATCTGCAAAACAGATGGCTAGTATTTAATATTTTTACGGTTTGGAAATAGAGGTCTTCAGAACACTGGCTGGGTTGTACTCTTTCCGAGAAAGCCAGTCCCTTCCTGAGTTGGATGGCAACATATATATTGCTTGGATTCCAGTCCAGCATTTAGCTCATTAATCAGGGAAAAATTCCATGGTGGGTTGTTGAACTGAGGTTTTATCTGGCAACTGGGCCCAATGTTGACATTCAAACTACTTCTCAAGGACTAAGAGTCTCCAGTCAGAAAGGTTTCTATCATCTAAACCTCTTTTCTATTTATTTAGGTTGGGCCGAAGTCCTTCCTGTAGCAACTGAGACTGTCTGGAAAGACCCTACAACAACACTGTAGGTTATAACGTGAGCCACGTATCTAAGTTTAAGTTTCTATTAGGCACTGCTATTCCCCATCTTAATTTTCTGTTAGCCGTTAAAAGAAATAGGTGGGATTAAGTTTAATAATATACTCCATTTAACTCACCATGTCAACATTACCATTTCAGTGTGTAATCAGTATAAAGACTGTTAGTGAGATATTTTGCATCTCTGTTTATACTTAGTCTTTGAAACCCATTGTGTGGCACAACGCAGTTCAGACTGACTACGTTTGAAATGCTTAATAGCCATACGTGACTCTTGGCTGCTCAATTACACAGTTCTGTCCTAGAGTTTTGTCTGAGTAGGGAAAACAGTGTTTGGGGCAGGGCCTCCATTTCACAAGCACAACAGGGAAACCAAAGAGGATATTAAAAACATCTCTACACCCATCGTGGGGCTCGAACTTACAACCCTGAGATCAGGAGTCGCACGCTCCACCGACTGAGGCAGCCAGGTGCCCTGAGAATATTTTTGAAGCTCCGGGATGAAGAAGGATTTACGAAACATGACACAAAAGTCAATGGACACAGAATAAGAGATATATAAATCTGACTCCAAAATGTCTGTGCAGGGGTGGGGTGGGGGGGACCCTCCACCATATGCAAGACTTCAATGGCTGCCCCGAGTCAAATATGCGGAAACGGAAATGATAGTCAAGTCAACACACAAAGAGTCTAGTCAGAGGGAAAGTTGCACTTCAAGATAGAAAGTAGGCAAAGGGGGGCGCCTGGGTGGCTCAGTCAGTTAAGCGTCTGACTTCGGCTCAGGTCATGATCTCCCAGCTTGTGGGTTCGAGCCCCACATCAGGCTCTGTGCTGACAGCTCGGAGCCTGGAGGCTGTTTCAGATTCTGAGTCTCCCTCTCTCCCTGCCCCTCCCCCACTCATGCTCGGTCTGTCTCTGTCTCTCTCTCTCAATAACGTAATAAATAAATGTTAACAAAATTAAAAAAAAAGAAAGTAGGCAAAGGATGTGAACTGACTACTTCAAGAGAATGTCTGTGTGTGCAATAAACTTAAAAATGACATTCTACTACACCTTTTATACCAAAACAGACGTTGAAACCAAAAGGGGAGGTATTACTGTCGACAAAGTTGAAAAAAAAAATTCTGAAGTTAGGGAGGTTGGGGCATGTGGCTGGCTCGGCCGGTAGAGCATGCAGCTCCTGATCTCAGGGTTGTGGGTTCAAGTGCCAGGTTGAGTGTGGGGTCTACTTAAAAAAAACATGGTGGTGCCTGGGTGACTCAGTCAGTTGAGCACCCAACTCTTGATTCCAGCTTAGGTCATGATCTCACAGTTAGTTTGTGGGTTCGAGCCCTGCATTGGGCTCCATGCTGACAGTGCAGAGCCTGCTTGGGATTATCTCTCTTCCTCTCTCTCTCTGCCCCTCCCCTAGCTCACTCACTCTCTCTGTCAAATAAATAAGCATCTTTTAAAAATTGCGAGTGAAGTTAGGAAGATGGTAGGGAATGGACATTCTCAAGTGCCGGTCCCTGGGTCTGGGTTTGGTGATGGGCCCCAAAGTCTAAATGGTGTGTGTGCTTTGGCACAGCAAGTCCACTTGCAGGAGGTCTGCCGTCCGTGAACATTCAGACAGTCAGAAACCTACACGGTGGCCATCACATCTTTGTCCTCAATAGCAGCAAGTTGGCAACGAGGGTATACGACACGCGCACAAAGGTGTTAACCTGCAATCACGAGGCCACATGCAGCCAACCAGATGAACTAAACTCTTTCCTCCCACGAGAGACCCTGCTTCCTGAACAACATGTAATGTCATGGTAACACGTTCAGAGAAGAAGACAGGCTAACTGGGGATCTATACACCTCGGTGCTGATTTAAAGCGAAATGAATCTGTTCGTTCACTTGTGCACAGTTAAGACATACAAACTGAGGACCTACTCAGCACCAGGTCTACTAGAGGCCACGGCAGGGGGGGGGGGATACTTGAGAGAACACAAACAAGGCAGGTCCCTGCAAGAAACAAACAAACAAAGAAAATACCTCCTGAGAGAGAAATCAACAGAGAAATCAACACCATCTAGAAACAAAGGTGTTTTCCCTATGCTTCTGCCCTTACAAATGTGACAGAGGAAATTCTCCACCCCACGGGCAAGGCAACGATACAAGAAAGTGGCCTGCAACCATCCTCTACGCGATAAATATGTGTTAAGCAGCACCAGCGACAGGCACTGAAGGAGCCATTCACAGTGACGGTGTACCACATGGAAGGAATTTAAAGATGGGGCGGGGAGTGGCTCTAGGGCCCATCAAGAGGAGCATGAACACCCCAAGGCCGCACGCACACAGTGACCGCTGCTGGGGTGCACGGATGCTCCCCGAATGGACACGCACACACCCCGGGGATAAGGTGCTGAGCAGTGGGGGCAAATCGCGAGCAGGAGCCTCACTCCCTTGATTCTAGTCGTGAATGCCCACGGTGGACCCTGCGGCTGAATCTTTATTGCCCACTGTGGTCTGCAGGCATCTGCTTTCCCTTCTCCTTCATATCCCTTCCTTATCTGCTAAGCTCTCGGAAATAATGAGGCCTAATGAGCACATTTCCTAGAATCTGATGCTTAGCAGACGTCTGCCCTGCGGCGAGAACCTTCTATGACAGATAGATAGATGTATGGGGGGGGGGGGGGGGGGACACATGCATCCATTTCTTCAAAAAGACAACTCTGTGCCACGATGTTGTTTTGGAACCCGCACGTATTCACCTTTGCAGGGCTTGGAAAATTCCAGTCTCCTTTCTAGTTCGTTGTCCCCACCAGCCCTCCCCGCAGCTCAGGTTTCCATGACAGCAGCCCAGCCACCTCTCCTGCGCAGGTGAAGGGAGAGAGCAGGGCAGAGCTTGTATCTCCCCAGTGGGGACACGGTGGGGGGTTCGGGGTGGGCTGAAGCCCGCCGTCCCCTCCTAACGGGGTTCATGCCCAACCCCTGTCCTGAGAATCGATGTCCTGCAAACCAGGGTCTCTGCACATCCTCATTTTCAGCTTCTTGTTGGCAGCAAACGTTCTCTCCACCCCAACTGGAGAAAATCACAGCTGAGGTGGGGGAATAGGTGGGGAGGGGTGGGAGATACACTCTGGAGGCAGCATCAAGGTCACCTGGTCCTTAGGATGCCATTTACCTGGGGGGGGGGGCGCCCAAGAATCTGCATTTCTAACAGGTTCCCAGGTGAGGCTTAGACTTTGAGAAGAACTGGTCTTATGCTTGCTGCTGAGTTGTGGTCCACAGGCCAGCAGCATGGGTACCCCCCGGGGGGCTCTGTAGACATGTAGGACCCCAGACCCACTGTAATGAACTGAGTTGTGTCCTCTGAAATCCATGTGTTGAAGCCCTAATGCCCAAAGGGGCTGTCTCTGGCAATGGGCCCTGTAAAGAGGTAATTAAGTTTAAATAAAATCCTAAGGGTGAGGCCCTAATCTGCAATCCCAGGAAAGCAGGCTCACGAACCCGGCTTGGATTTGCAGGCCTCTGGAGCTGGGAGAAAACAAGTATCTGTTGTTTAAGCCCCCCAGTCTGTGGCATTTTGTGATGGTGGCCTGAGCGGGCTAATACACCTAGGGAGTCAGAATCTGCATTTCGGCGCAATTTCCCAGATGCCTCGTGGGCACAGGAAAGTTTGGGAGCACTGCTGGACTCCACAGTGTGGCGACTCTGGGTTAATATTTCCTGATGATATCACACCTTCCTGACGGGTGGGAGAGACCTTCTTGTTGAGTTCCGTGAAACTTCAACTACAGCGCTCAGCCCTCCCCTCTCTCCTTACTTTGGCTGAACAACGTCATCCTCTGCCTGGCTCCGCTCCTCCTGGAGACCCCAGGTCTCTACCCCCAACCCGGATCTTCCTCCCCAGTTCCACCCACATTCCATACCAGATGTACATTTGCATTTTCAATTCCACAAATTTCAAAACCCATCTCTCTGTCAACAGCAAGGCCAGCCTGTTCTCTAGAACGGGTCTCTACCTACACCATGGTGACTGTCCTTAACTTTCTTCTCCTCTCTGACTCCCTGACCCAATGTCCTGAGGCACTGGGTCCCACTGGATATAATCAATGGGCCTTTCTTGTCTGCACCTGGGAATGTAGCAGCCTTGGAATCCTCAAGTAGTGACTATAATACCATTTCCCTGGTTATGTGGTTCACATGAGGAACCCCAGGAGAGAAAGGCTCTCATCTAGACCAGAGGTTCCCAAACCTGATGGACATCAGAACCCCTGGGGGGCTTATCAGAGCTGAAAGTGATGTCCCCACTCCCAGAATTTCTGAATCACTGGGTCTGGGGTAAAGCCAGAGAACATGCATGTCTAACCAGTTCCCAGGGGATACCAATGCCTCTGGCCTATGGAACATGCTTTGAGAAGCACAACTTTCAAGTAACAGATTACAGAAAAACATCTAAAGGAAAACAGATATTGAGTACTTACTGTGAGCTAGACCTAGGACAGACACTCAAGTATATGCTGTTTAGAAATACGCATTAAAAAAAAAAATCCTTGGGGCACTTGGGTGGCTCGGTTGGGCGTCCGACTTCGGCTCAGGTCATGATCTCATGGTTTGTGGGTTCAAGCCCCACGTCGGGCTCTCTCAAAAATAAATACACAATAAAAAATCCTTAAAAAGTGGGGTGTCTGACTGGCTCTGTCAGTAGAGCTTGTGACTCTTGATCTCAGGGTCGTGAGTTTGAGCCTGACGTTAGGCATAGAGCCTACTTTAAAAAAGTGAAAAATAAAATAAAATAAAAGCTAAAAACCATTCCCTACACAAATATGCCCAATTGGCTTTTCTAGTAGTCTTTAGTTTTTAGAGCATTTTAGGTTCACAGCAAAATTGAGGAGAAGATCCAGACGTTTCCCATGTACGCCCTGCCCTGCCACACATACAGCTTTGGCCATTATCAACATCCCCCACCGGAGGGGACATTAGTTACAGCTGATGAATCCACACATCATTATCACCCAAAGTCCACAGTTTACATGAAGGGTCATTTTTGCTGTTAAGCATTCTCTGGGCTTAGACAAATATGTAATGACTTATGTCCACATTGTAGGATCAGAGCAGTTTCACTGATCTAAAAATGCTCTCTGCTCTGCCTGTTGATCCTGCCCCTAATTCCTGGCAACCACTGATGTGTTTACCATCCACCCGCATAGCTTCACATTTTCCAGAACATCACAGAATAGCAACCACACTGCATGCAGCGGAAGTATCTAACTCGGTGATACACACTCAACGTTCCTGAGGCAGGAACGTCTTTTCAGGGCTTGATAGCTCATTACTATTTAGCATGGAATAATAGTCCACAGTCTGGATCCGGACCGACTTTTGACAGAAGTGCAAAAACAATCCAATGGAGGAAAGGCAGCTTTTGCAGCAAATGGCGCTAGAGCAACTGGGCGCCCACAGGCAGAAAAGTTAACTGACCTGGACCTCACATGAGGTAGCAGACAGACGAGCCTGCATGTGAGATAAATCTGCACAGAACTAAACACACACACACACACACACACACGCACGCACACACACACTCACGCACGCACACACACACGGGAACATGCAAGAGTGGGGGAATCTGAATAAGAAGGGTGGGTTACGACCACGCCAGTACCCTGGCTGTGACACAGTCTTGCAAGATGTCACCACTGGCGCCATCTGGGTAACGAGTACGTGGGATTTTACTAAAAAAGAGTATGTGGTTTTAAGTAAAAACCGGAATCCGAATGTGTCAGCTCTTAAATGATGGAGAATAATATTAAATGTATTCCATTCATTCATTCATTCACTCACTCACAAAGGGCACTACTCAGTTCCACAGGTGAGAAAATGCTATCGGGTGATACGGGAGGATGTTCGTAGTCTTTGGAGATGCAGCTAATGTTATTAGGGGAGGCTTGAGGTCTGTGCTTAAAATGATGAACTTTGAAGGGGCGTCTGGGGGGCTTGGTCGGTTAAATGTCCAACTTCAGCTCAGGTCATGATCTCGCGGTTCATGGGTTGGAGCCCTGCATCAGGCTCTGTGCTGACAGCTCAGAGCCTGGAGCCTGCTTCGGATTCTGTGTCTCCCTCTCTCTCTGCCCCTCCCCTGCTCACACTCTATGGCCAAATTACATAGAGCCAACGCAAGGTGTTGAGCAGATAGGTAGGTGTTCATTGGACTCTCCTTACTGCGACAGGATTCAAAATGTTTATAATAAACAAGTTTAAAAGATGTAAGTATGGTTTAGAAATGGGAATCTCCAGATCTGGGTGGGTGTTGTGTTGATTCTCTGTTTAACTGGATGTATCTGGATGCCGGCCAGATGTTTGGCTCAGGTATCAGGAGACATCCTAGGGTGGGATGCTGGCTGGGGGGCTCACCTGGGCCTGTGGTCACTCGAGTGAACCCTCCGAGGGATTCAGGAACAGAAGCTGTCCCTGCTGTCCCTTGGTCTCATCCCACTTAAACCTCTGTCCTCTCCCACAGGTCACTGATCACGGTCGGCGACCACCCGGGTCTAGACCTCTGCTGTCTGGACCAGTCCCTGCCTTGGCTTCGATGCTCCTACTCTTAGCCCTCAAGACCCTTCTCTAGCAAGCAGTCACCGTGTTCCTTTAAAAAACACAGATCCTAGTTGTCACCTGTCGGGAGGTGGTGAGCCATTCCTTTGTCAATTTGTACAGAATTTCATCTCCTTGACCCACTCCTCAGTTCCACATCTAGGAATTTATCCTCAATGGAGACCGGCCCAAATGCACCAGGAGCATGTATACTCATGGGGATTAAGGCAGCCTTGTTTCTAAAACACACAAACTGCAGTCAGGTCTATGAAATATTCCCACTAGGATGAGCACACAGCATTTTTCTAATCAGAAGCAAATAGCCCATTTCAGTCAAACAGCAGGAATAAGTTTGTGGCCCACAGCATTGTGTTGTGTGTTTATAAAAATGCATTAAGAGGGAGAGCCTGCCTGGGGGGCTTAGTCAGTTGAGCGTCCGACTTTGGCTCAGGTCATGATCTCGCGATTTGTGAGTTCGAGCCCCGGATTGGGCTCTGTGCTGACAGTTTGGAGCCTGGAGCCTGTTTCAGATTCTGTGTCTCCCTCTCTCTGCCCCTCCCCCACTCACCCTCCCTCCTTCCCTCTCTCTCTCTCAAAAATAAAATAAACATTAAAAAATGCATTAAAAGCGTAGATCTCATGTTAAGTTTATATTGTATATATAAAATACATAATATATATATTACATTACATAAAATAATAATAACAATAAAAAATAATATAACGGGGAGGACAAATAGCCCAGCTCTTTTTCTCACTCAAAATAAAGTCACATTTTAAAGTATATGTCATGACATGTGGAAATGCTTGCGTGTTACGTAAAAAAGATGTTGCACTGCAAAGAATCATACCGATTTCACCTAAAGCTTTCTGTGGAGGTGGGCACAGAAAAGAAGACTTGAAATTGCAGCAAAATGTGACCAGTGTTTTTCACTGGACTGTCTGGTTATGGAAGACACTTCTATCATTAAAGTCCAGAGCCCTGATAAACAGTGTTCATTCTGTTTGACCAATTATTGCCCATATATATATTTTTAACATTTTTAAAATTTATTTTGAAGAGACAGACAGAGGGTGAGCAGGGGAGGGTCAGAGAGAGAGGGAGACACAGAACCCCAAGCAGGCTCCAGGCTCTGAGCTGTCAGCACAGAGCCCGATGTAGGGCTTGAACCCACAAACCACAAGATCATGACCTGAGCCTAAGTCAGATGCTTAACTGACTGAGCCACCCTTGTGTGTGTGTGTGCGCATTTGTTAACAATAAATATAAATATTTCCTGCTTCTTTCCTGCCCCGGAAACATAATAGGTCCCAAAGGAAAGTATGACTGCATCTCTGTCGCCTGCTTAAATCACTTCAGTGGATTCCCTTTGTTCAGTAAGCCAAGACTGGGTTCCCACCCGTCACCTGCAAGCTGTTGGGACTCCAGAATTTCTATAAAGGCAGCACTTGGGGAGGTGAAGGAGACACCCCAGTTGGGGCGGGCTGCCTCTGGGCTCTGCTGCTAAGATTCATTTGCATGATGCTTTGACTCTCAACTTAGGAAAATGTAAATGATTTATTTGAATATATGTGCATACGTTTATGTACGTGTGTGTATGTGTGTGTGAGAGAGAGAGAGTGAAAGGAACAGAAGTGAAATTCTTCTCACTGACTCGGCCATGACTTCAATTCATTGTGTAATGTGGTTTAACCAAGCATATCTGGAACCAGATGGCTATTGTGTATAAAAATCTGCTGTGTGTACACACAAGCCCCAGTTTGGGGCCAGGACCCAAGACAGGCACTCAGTCCATCAGAAAATGAAGAGGCCTGGGTGAGAGAGAAGCTAAGAAAGAAGAACACAGAAAGATATAGAGTCTGGGAAAAGGATAGCTAGTGTTAAATACTTTCATGATTTGGAAACTCATGTCTTCAGAACAGAGGTCAATGTTGAGTTGTTTCCAAGAAATCCAACCGCTTCCTGCTAGGGAGGAAATGTATGTATTGTTTGGTTTCCAGCCGAGCACTGAGCTAATGAACCACGGTGAGTCCTTGAACTAAAATATAATCTGGTGATTGGGCCAGGAAGCAACATCCAAACTACTTCTTTTCCAGGACCACAAGTTTCCAATTAGACATGTGTCTCTTAACTGAATTCAGATCTGGTCCAAAAGCCTCCTGTAACACTGAGGTCTGGGGCCTTAATGAGGACCAGAGTTTCTGGGCCCAGGGAGGAGGGCAGTGTCTGCACAGACAGAGTTCTTTTCCCAGCCCAGTGCGATACAGGAGAATATTTTTGCAGTCGTGGGATGGGAGACGCTTTGTTCAAGAGAATCCAAACATCCACAAACACAGAATGAAAGAGCATTAAACCTTAGTATATAAACACTAAAAATGTGAGAATATGAAAACCCCTATGGCAGTAACCCACTAGGTGAAATCATTGCATCACACAAAATCAACGGAATTCTATTGATAATACCCAAAGGGTGATAACGGGTCCAGATGGGAAGGTTGAACATCAAATTGGGAAAGTGGAAAAGGAACAGGAACAGGAAGTTCACGAACGAGAAAATGCAAAGGTTTTTAGAAACAGGTAAGGGTGCCCCAACTTACTTGTGATGCAAAGCTGGAAGTCAGTCCGAATTCACAACAGCCTACAGAGGAAGCAGACCAACTGTCCACTGATGCAAGAATGGATAAGCCAAAAGTGATATGAACATGCAAGGAAGTAGTATTTGCCTTAAAAAGGAACAAAGTTCTGGGGCGCACGGGTGGCTCAGTCAGTTGAGCATCCAACTCTTGGTTTTGGCTCAGGTCATGATCTTGGAGTTCATGGGTTTGAGCCTCAGGTCGGGCCCTGAGACGAGCTTTGCACTGACAGCACAGGGACCTGCTCTGGATTCTCTCTCCCTTTCTCTCTGTCCCTCCCCTGCTTGCTCTCTTTCTCTCAGAATAAATAAACTTGAAGGAATGAAATTCTGAAGCGGATGAAACGTGGAGACATTACGCTACGTGAGATAAGCTGGTCGCAGGAATACAAATGCCGTATGATTCCATTTATATGAAATATCTAGAGTAGCCAAAATCACAGAGAGACAGAGAGCAGAGAGGTGGGTGCCAGGGGCTGGGGAAGCGGGAATGGGGCCTTAACATTTCACAGTTACTGAGTTTTGCAAGACGAAAAGCATCCCGGGGGCGGATGGCGGTGGCTTTCACATGGCGTGAACGTGCTTCATGCCACTGAACTGAGCACCTGAAAATGGAGAAGACAGTACCTTTTATGTCATGTGTATTCTACCACAATTTAACAAAACAAAACCAAACCTGGACGCCAAAACCAAAATGAAGTGTCACTGCTCTGACAAAGCCTCAGAGAGATGACATCCAGAGTTGACAAGACTGGGAGGGGATGGACCCCCTCGGATGAGGCCTGTGGGAATCTGGGCGGGCGCGGTGTCTGCAGAACTATGTCAGCCACAGGCCAGGGCGTCTAGCGCACACGAATGCCCTTCGCCGTGGCAATGCGGTTTCTGGGAACCTGGTCGGTATGAACATCAGGAAGGTCTGTCTTCTCCACGGGGGCCACTGTGACGTTGAGAACAAAAGCAAGATGCCAGAAACCGGGGTGCTGCAAAGACACACGAGGGCGTCAACGGCAGTGATGACGCAGCATTTTACGGTCTGGAAAAGGTGGCTCCTTTTAAATATATATATATTTTTTAAATGTTTATTTATTTTTGAGACAGAGAGAGACAGAGCATGAACAGGGGAGGGTCAGAGAGAGGGAGACACAGAATCCGAAACAGGCTCCAGGCTCTGAGCTGTCAGCACAGAGCCCGACGCGGGGCTCGAACTCACGGACTGTGAGATCGTGACCTGAGCCGAAGTCAGCCGCTCAACCGACTGAGCCACCCAGGCGCCCCTTAAATATTTTTTTAATGTATGTTCATTTTTGAGAGAGAGAGAGAGAGACAGAAGACGAGCAGGGGAGGGGCAGAGAGAGAGGGAGACACGGAATGGAAGCGGGCTCCAGGTTCCGAGCTGTCAGCACAGAGCCCAATGTGGGGCTCGAACCCACAAACCATGAGATCATGCATGACCTGAGCTGAAGCTGGACACCTGACAGACTAAGCCACCCAGTCACCCCTCAAGATGGCTCCTTTAAAAAAATATATAAATGGTGTTTTAATGCTGGGCTGATGATTTGTACCTCATTCCTAATTTAATTCACTACTGAAGATTATGTCTATAAACCCTTCATCTAAGGTATTTAACTATTTAAAAAAATACATGGAGAAGGAAAGTGGGATGTTATATGAGTAATAATCCCAGTTTTGACCAAAGATCATTCATTCATTCATATATTCACTTACATATACCCTAGAAGAGCATTATCCAATAGAAACAGAAATATCTGAGCCACATATGTAACTGCATCTTCTAGTAACCAATTTATTTTATGTTTTTTTACTGCTTTTACTTTTAAAAAGCAAAAATAATGAAATGGGTGAAATTAATCAACCCACAAAATTTGAACGAGGTATTTGTTTGTTTCTTAAATGTTTATTTTATTTTTGAGACAGAGACAGAGCGTGAGCGGGGGAGAGGCAGAGAGAGGTAGGAGACACAGAATCTGAAGCAGGCTCTAGGCTCTGAGCGGTCAGCACAGAGCCCAACACAGAGCTCAACCCCACGAACCATGAGATCATGACCTGAGCCGAAGTCGGACGCTCAAGACTGAGCCACTCAGGAGCCCCTGAATGAGGTACCTAAAAAAATACATTTTTACACTAACTCCTGGAAAGCCAGTGCGTATTGTGCAATGACAGCCCATCTCGATTTGGACCGGCCACATTTCAAGTGCTCAGTAGCCCCGGGTGTGTGGGGCAGCCCAGGTCTAGAGGGTCCTGAGATGGTTTTGAAGCCACACGCATTCACCTTTAGAGCACAGAAAATTCCAGACGCTGTGGCTCTTTCTCAATCTCCACAGCCTGGCTCCCCTGCCCACGTAGGGCTACGGTTTCCATGGCAACAGCCTGAGCTAGGCTCTGCAGTGAGGCGTCAATGCTCCTGGATGAGCGGAGAAAACCAACCAAAAAACAAAACAGCCTGGCTGGGGGATGGGGCGGCCTGGGGAAAGGCCCAGCACACAGCCCCCCACCGATGCCTCTTCCACGACATTTGTGTGTGAAAAACTGCATCATCAGACAGGGTCTGTGCAAAAGAAAGCAAGCTGGCTTCTCTGGGGTCTCAACACACCCAGAAATCACAAGTCTCGCCAGAGATGAGCACTGGGTGTTGTATGGGACAGGCTGAATCACTACATCGTACACCTGAAACTAACGTGGCACTGTATGTTAACTAACTGGAATTTGGATAAAAACTTAAAAAAAAAAGTAATAAAAAAAAAAAAGAGAGAGAAATCACAGGTCTCCTGCAAGCTCCAGCGAATATGAATGATCTATTCTGCCATTCACACATTCGTACATTTGCTCATGTGATAAAAACGGATGGAGCCCCTCGTACTTGCCAGACTCGGTGCCAGGGGCAGGAGGTGCCAAAACCACCAAAATAGCCTGAACCTCTGCCCCGGAGAGGCATGGTTTCATTCAACAAGTTTCATTTCATTCATTATCTGTTACATGAGTTTCCACAGAGTCTCTCTCAGGTGATTTGCTGAAACCACCAAGAGGGGTCTTTGATCTCTTGGGACTTAACATTCCCACCGAGGAGGTGGGCTGCAAACAAAAATATAAAATGATGTTGGGCTGATGAGTCCTAAAATGAAAAATAAAACTGGGTGTCATGGAAGAGAGAGGGACATGAAGGCTGCCGTTTTCAGACAAGGAAATCAGAGGCTATGTGTAGGGTGGTAGAACCAGTGGGAGGTATGGACAAAAGAAGGAAGCCAGACGTGAGAGCACACCGCAAGTGCAAAGGCCCTGGCGCAGGAGCATGTTTCGAGGGCAAGCCAGCGGGCCGGAAGCTAGCTCCAGAGAAAGACCAGAGCTGAGCGTGGAGAGGGTGTAGGCAGGTCATAGTACCAACTGTGGACTAATCAAGAGGCAAATTATGAAGACTGCCGATATGGCTCACACTAATTGTGTTACTACCATGTGCTGGCTCTGAGTTGGTGACACTCTCATCATGCCTCTCTCATTAGAGCAGCCCACTCATTAGGGGGGATCTTGAGGCTTACACAAACCAATCACGGAATGCAAAATGATCAGCACGCAGGAAGTGCTCAATAAATGTTATTTATTCTCTCCCGCTTGCCTTTTGCTCTTGGGGAAATTGGGGAGGATTGATTTGCTTTCCTGTGCATGAATAATATAATAAAACCTACATCTTGAAACGTGGCAGCCAGGAGGTTCTGGAGCCAGATGAAAATCACAAGCAACCGTAAAATTATTCTGGGGAGGGTACAGCCATCACCAACACCAAGCTCGCCTTGACCAGCCACCGCTACCCCTGTGGCCATCTGCCCGGCGGGATTCTCCATCTCCCAGTGGCAGATCTACCTCGAGGTGGCAAGGAAATGCATACCTGTTGAGGGCGGAAAGCAATCCACAACAAAACCCAGAGGACTCTACATATGTATGTTTGTACGCTTATACACCTAAAAGTAT
Source organism: Panthera uncia (assembly GCF_023721935.1). Classification (NCBI taxonomy): domain Eukaryota; kingdom Metazoa; phylum Chordata; class Mammalia; order Carnivora; family Felidae; genus Panthera; species Panthera uncia. Next base: position 3,124,572 of record NW_026057588.1, read on the forward strand.
AATAAAAGCAGAATTCTCACTGTTGATTTTAAAGTGTTACAAGGCTTGGTCAAACAGGCATATCAGTGAATAGATTAACATGCTACGTGAGAATTTAAAATGTTGGGGCGCCTGGGTGGCTCAGTTGGTTAAGCATCCAACTTTGACTCAGGTCATGATCTTGTGGTTCATGAGTTTGAGCCCTGCATTGGGCTCTGTGCTCACAGCTCAGAGCCTGGAGCCTGCTTCGGATTCTGTGTGTCCCTCTCTTTCTCTCTCTCTGCCCCTCCCCTGCTCAAGCTGGCTCTCTCAAAAATAAACATTAAAAAAATAAAAAAAAAAGAAAAAGAAAAATCTGCATTCAATCTGATAACATAAAATTGAAAACCCCGTTGTTATGGGTTGAATTGCATTATATCCCCAGTGGCCACCCCCACCTCCCAAATTGGAGTCCTAACCTCCAGGACCTTAAAATATAACTTTATTTGGAGGTAAAATGAGGTCCTTAGGGTGGGTCCTAATCCAGCATGACCATTGTCCTTCTGAGAAGAGGAAAGTCTTAACACACACAGGTACTGAAGGGAGAGCATGACCCGTGCAGGGGAAGGCTGTCGTCCACAAGCCAAGGCAGGGAGGGTGGAACAGACCCTTCCCTGGGGAGGCCCCCACGCTGCAGACATCCTGATCTCAGACCTCCAGCCCCCAGAACCCAGCGAAATGAATTTCTGTTTTGTGACAGCGGCCCCAGGACACTGACACACCCACCATGGGAAATATTTCAATGACCAAGTAAAACTTTCTTCAATGTACGTGGCAATCCAGTCCCCATCACTAATCACTAGTTATGCCTATTCCTCTCATGGATTACTAAGAAAGAGTTGCACGCTGTATTAGTTTTCTAGGGCTGCTGTAATAAATGAACACAGACTGGGTTGCTTAAAACAACAGATTGTCTCACTGTCCAGAGGCCAGTCCGAAACCACGGGGAGGGTCCTTCCAGCCTCTCTGACTGTTGGTGGCTCCTGGCATGACTTTCGGACAGATGTACCTCTCCAACCTCTGCCCCGCCTTCATACCATCTCCTCTGTGTCTCCATGGGTCTAAATTTCTGTCTTACGAGGGCACCAATCTTTGGATTTAGGGGCCACCCTAAATCTAGGATCCTTTCATCTCAAGATATGTAGTCAATGACATCTGCAGAGATTCCACTTCCAAATAAGGTCACATTCTGAGGTTCTGGGTGGATGTCAATTTGGGGGAGACATTATTCAACCCACTACGAACACCAAAAAAGAAAAAAAAAGACTCAAAATGTCTGTTTTCAGTTACAGATTTCCAGCGAAGGTTAAACTTTAAGCTTCCTCTCTTGCCCCTTCTAAAAGTCTAGCAAGGTGTTTCAGTAATGCTTGCCAAAGTGAGATATCTTAAATGCAATTGGTTGAAATCACCTTCCATTTTTACCTTGGTATCTCCTTCTTTAAAAAAAGAAAAGACAACAACTGGGGTGCCTGGGGTGGCTCAGTCTGTTAAGCACCCAGCTCTTGATTTCAGCTCAGGTCATTATCTCACAGCTTGTGAGATCAAATCCTACATCAGGCTCTTTACTGACAGCGCAGAACTGGCTTGGTATTCTCTCCCCCCCCCCCCAAATAAATAAACATTAAAACACCACAACCTTATATTGGACAGCATTGAGGTGGTCACAGGCATTTTTGGGACCTAGCTAAAGGCAACCTGAGTGGGGGGAAGACTTTGTGGAAAAGATGCATATATAGGGTTGCAAGATTTAGCAAGCAGAAATACAGGATATCCAAGTTTAATTTGGAATTCAGATAAACAATGAATAACTTTTAGCATAAGCATGTGCCGTGCAAAATTTGGGACACGTAGTATAGTACATACCTATACTGAAAAAAAAGGTGCTCACTGTTTATTTGAAATTCAAATTTTATCTGGCAGCCCTGTCTCTGTGTTATTAATCAGTTATGCACACATACACGTACATACATGTATGGATATACATGAGGTTATATCGATGCAACTACATACAGTTATGTTTCCGCCATCATCAGTATGTAAAGTCTTTAGTAACCATCCTGGGGTAAGAACTGCTCCAAAAGGTACTATACTGTGCTAGCCCAACATCACGGTACAAAGGTGCTTATCATGCTACGAACATGTCTCGTGGTGCAGGGCACCAGAATTATGAGAACCGGGAGGAAGCAATATGGTTTGAAACGTACAAAGCAGAAGCTGGGTGTGGAAAATTGTTCTAAACACGAGAACTATAAAATGTGTAAGTGGAGGATCCCTTATCACTAATGCCTGGTCGAGACACAGGGTCTTCTCTGCCAGCAACCCATTAGGGCAGTGTTTACCACGGGAACACCTTGGGAAAGCGGGGTGCAGATTTTAGCAGAATCCCCGGTTTACTTGGGTCACGTCCAGCAGACAAGCAGCATGTTAAGACAGGTTGTGAAGACACGTAGCCGTACACGACACTTGGGGCATCAGCCCAAGTGTCACATAACGTTCCCTCCGGTACAGAGAAGATCCCCGGAGGAGACGCCTCGGTGACAGGGTTCCCGGTCACATTCATCAAGCAGTCAACCCATTAGTCGCGATAGCGGAACGGTCACCTGATGGCACAGCTGCTCAGCAGTACCCAGCACAACATACCAGCAATTTTAAAAAGCAGTGCAGCTGCTCTCATGTATGACTTAATTCCAGATCAAATTTGTAGATGTTTCTTTATCAACCACATCAGATTTGAAATGTGCCGAAACGGGGCGTCTGCTCGTGGGAGCCAAATTTCAGTCAGAAAGAAAGAGGACTGGCAGGGGGCTGCAAAAGAGCGAAAATCGCTGTTGGACAAATATCATAATGATAAGGAAGCAGAATCATGACGGCCAAAGAGATGTAGATTGTGAAAGCCGCTGCACAAGACATTTTTTTCCTCGGCACAAGAACCAGGATTCTTCCAAAGAGGAAATTAAAAGCAGAAAGAAAAATGGTAACAATAGCAAATGCAACACCATAATCTGTGGGTCGCCAAAAAAAATGTGCGGGGAGGGACGCACTAGCTTCATTTCATTTGCTGCTTTTCATGAGGATTGTGAGCTTTCGTTGTGATCTGATGCAATGAACAACATTTGATTCAACACGGTTGAAAAGCTGGCGTTTGTTTGTTTCTCCCCAAAAAGTGTGAGCTCGGCGGTATTTGCAACCACAATACACAATCTATCATGGGATCCAGGCTGGGCTTTTTGAACACAACAGTTTTCATATCACTGTTTTGTTTGTAAAAGGTTTTCACACGGAACGGCGTTACTTGCATCAAATAGGATCTCAAACTGGGTAAATATATACAGATGATGAAGATTTTGCATGGAGTACGGAGGGCTGTGTTTACTCAGATGATGCATTATTCAAATAAAGATGCACCAGACCGGACAAGAGGGAATATTTATTCTCCAGCGAACAAAAATTTCATGGGAGTTATTACTGTACTCATCATGCACACGTGGGGGAGGGGTGTCAAAGTGGGAAACCAAAGTACCTTATTTAAACACAACTGTAGATAAAGAATGAATTAAAATAATGGGGGAAAATGTTCACAAAAGGAAGTAGCAAATCAAACCCTACGAGCCAAATGCCAAAGGTAACTGAAGCTCTAGGATTCCGCGTGAACGTGGCAGCGACCCATCCGATGGGGACTTACTTGGTTGGTCTTAATGTGAAAATCCATGAGAGATTTTTGGGAGGGGGGCACTTCTCTGGGTCTTGAAAAACATCTATTTGAGATGTTACTCGACCAAGTAAAACAAATTCTAAGCGACCGTTGGTTAACTCACCGTGAACAACATTCTTGGTCGGTATAGGACGGCGCACCTGTTGTGAAATGTGACCAGCTCTCTTCGCAAACGCTGATAAATCTGAAGGAATGTACCAGATGCCGCTCACTCCCTCAATCTCAGCAAAGAGCTGTCTCTGCAGGCTCGGGGGTCGTTGACCCCACGGACGATGTAAAGAATTTACCATTTTAACCATTTTTTAGTGTACAAGGCAGTAGTTAAGTCCATTCAAGTTGTTGTGCAACCAACCTCCAGAACCTTCTCATCTTGCAAAACTGAAACTCTGTACCCATTAAACACTCACTCCCCATTCCCCTTTGCCTCAGCCTCAAGGTAACCATGTTCCACTTTCTGTTTCTGAATCTGCCTACTTTAGGCACCTCATGTAAGTGAAATCATACAGCGTTTGCCTCTTTGTATAAACAATCCCAGACCAAAGGCTACCTTACCTTCCTATTCTAAGAAAAAATTATGTTACAAAATTATCTTCCTAAGAGGAAGTAATGGATGAGTGCACAGCCAAAACAAAATAAAACAAAACAAAATAAAACAAAACCCACATGAGAGAAAAAGTATTACAGAGGTGTATCAATAAGTTAATTAATAAAACATTTTATGTCATTTTTTTACTTTGTGATCCTTTATGGTATTTGAGCAATTTCACGGTACTGTGAGTGGTTGTTGTGATTTCTGTACTCATTCCAAGTAAATTGTCACATCTGTACCGAGTTTTCATATCTGTCATTTTACATTCTTTGCATCAAAAAGGGTCCCCCAAATTGTAAAGCCCCGGGCTCCACAAAACCTGGATTTCCTCCTGGTCCAATGTTAAATAACACCTGTCTGTGTTCCAAAACCCAGACTTTGAAACCAAAAGGAGATGTCATTTCCCCGCTCCCACCCCCAGCAGGCAGACAAAGATGAAAGAATTGATCCCACCCAAGGTTGACCAGAGGGGGAAAAACGGACATCTTCACAGCTGGCTGTGGGAGAAGAAATTGGTTCATGCTTTCTCGCAAACAGTTTTGGAATGATTATAAAAGTTTAAAATGCACAAATCCTTCGGTCCAATAACTTCACTTCTGGGGATCTACCCCTGCCCAATGGAACACACACACAGCCACTCACCTATGTGGACATTACAATAACATTGTCTATGAATGCAAGAAACTAAAAACAAGTTCATGAAACATATCTCCAAAGATGTCCGGAATCAACTCTTTAAAAACAGATGCTATTTTAAAAAATACTTAATGTCACAAGAGCTTGCTACATTAAAAAAGGATAAAAACTCAACACACATACCACAAACCCAATTTCTGCAAAAATAATTCACTTGTTCATCATTTATACATTAATTATTTGTCTGTAAATTGGACTGAGCATTTACTCTCTACCAGACACTATGAAGGCTCCAGGGGACATGATGAAGACCAAATTTGCAACAAGTCTTTGCCCTCTCTGGGCTTCCTTTTAATGGGAGATACAAAAAACAAACTCCCCATCCAGAAAATGATTTAGAAATATACAGATGGTTTGAAATGATGAATTCCCTAGCGGCCCCTAATTCCACTCCTGGACAAACACCCTGGTGAAACTCTCCATCTGTGAGCAAGGAGACAAATGCCAGAATGGACATAGCAACAGTGATGATCTGACAAATACGTGTTGTGTGCCAACACTTCCCCAGTGCTGCTTGTCAGAACAAAAATGTGGAGTGGGGTGTGGAATCTACACCCTCACCAACAAAATAATGGATCCACGGAGTGTGTGCACACAAGAGATAGATACACACAGCGTATGCAAATAAGATGATGGATACATGGAGCGTATGTACATAAGAGAATGGATACACAGAATGTGTGCACACTAGAGGATGGATGCACGGAGCGTATGCACACAAGAGGATGCGTACGTGCAGTGTAAGCACATAAAACGATGGATACACGGAGTGTATGCACACAAGAGGATGGATACATGTTGTGCATGCACGTAAGAGAATAGATACATGGAGTGTGTGCACACAAGAGGATGGATACACGCAGTGTATGCACATAAGAGGATACATGGAATGTACGCACATGAGGATGAATATGTGGAGTGTATGCACATGACAAGACAAATAGGTGCAGTGTATGTACATAAAAGAATGGATATACGGAGTGTATGCACATATGACAATGGATATGCAGAGTGTATGCACATAACAGGATGGATACGTGTTGTATATCCAACATAAGAGGATGGATACATATTGTGTATGCATATAAGAGAATAGATAAATGTGAATGCACATAGAGGATGTTTATGCACATAAGAAGAAGGATACATGGAGTGTATGCACATAAGGGAATGAATACATGGAGTGTATGCACGTAAGAGGATGGATACGTGAAGTGTATGCACATAAGAAAATGGACACACAGAGTGTATGCACATAAGAGAATGGATTCATGTTGTGTATGCACATAAGAAGATGGATACATGGAGGGTATGCACATAAGAAAATGCAGACATGTTGTGTATGTACACAAGAGGATGTACACATGATGTGTATACACATAAAAGGATGGATACATGGAGTGTATGCATATGAGAGAATGAATAAACGGAGTGTATGTATGTACAAGAATGGACATAAAAAGTGTATGCAAATAAGAGATCAGATATGTGTTGTTTATGCACAGAAGAGGATGGGTACCCAGGGTGTATGCAACTAAGAGGATGGACAGATGGAGTGTATGTGCATAAGAGGATACATGGAATATGCACATAAGAGAATGGACACATATTGTGTATGTACATGAAAGGAGGGATACACGGAGCATATACACATAACAGAATGGATACATGGATTGCACATAAGATAACGGATACATGTTGTGTATACACATAAGAGTATGGATACCCAGAGTGTATGCACATACGAGAATGGATACATGGAGGGTATGCACATAGGAGGATGGATATTACAAGTGTATACACATAGAGGTTGGATACAGAGTGTATACATATTAGAGGATAGATACACGGAGTGTATGCACATGAGAGAATGGATACATGTTGTGTATGCACATACGAGGACAGATACACTGAGGGAATGAACATAAGAGGACTGATACACAGAGTGTATGCACATAAGAGGATGGACACATGGAATGTATGCATGTAAGAGAATAGATACACAGAGTGTGTGCACACTAGAGGATGGATACACACAGTGTATGCACATAAGAATAAATACAGGGAGTGTATGCAGATATGAAGAGAGATATGTGCACTGTATGTACATAAGAGAATGGATACATGGAGTGTATGCACATATGACAATGGATATGAGGAGTGGATGCACATAACAGGATGCATACATATTGTGTATGTACATAAGAGAATGAATTAATGTTGTGTATGCACATAAGAGAAGGAATAAATGTCGTGTATGCACATAAGAGGATGAACACATGTTTCTTATGCACATAAGAAGACGGATACACGGAGTGTATGCACATAAGAAAATGGATACATGGAGTGTATGCACATAAGAGGATGGATACGTGGAGTGTATGCACATAATAATACAGATACACAGTGTATGCACATAAGAGAATGAATTAATGTTGTGTATGCACATAAAAGGATGGATACATGGAGGGTATACACATAAGAGAATGCAGATGTGTATGTACACAAGAGAATGGATACACAGAGTGTATGCACAGGAAATAATGAATACATGAAGTGTATGCACATAAGAAAATAAACATAATGAGTGTATGCACATAAGAGAATATATATGTGTTGTATATGCACCTAAGAGGACGGATACCCGGAGTGTATGCACACAAGAGAATGGATACATGAAGTGTATGCACAAAAGGATACGTGGAATATGCACATAAGAGAATGGATATGTATTGTGTATGCACATAAAAGGAGGTATACGTGGAGTGTATGCACATAATAGGATGGATACATGGACTGTGGACTGTGTGCACATAAGAGAACGGATATATGTTGTGTATGCACATAAAAGGATATAAATACGGAGTGTATGCACATAAGAGGATGGATACACAGAGCAAATGCACATAAGAGTATGGATACCCAGAGTGTATGCACATACGAGAACGGATACACAGAGTGTATACACATAACAGAATGGATATGTGAAGTATATGCAATAGAGGGTGGATACATGGAGTGTATAAACATTAGAGGATGGATACACGGAGTGTATGCCATGAGAAAATGAATACACAGAGTGTATGCACATAAGAGGATGGATACATGGAGTGTACGCACATAAGAGAATGGATACGTGGAGGCTATGCACATAAGAGGATGGAACACGGAGTGTACGCACATAAGAGAATGGATATGCAGAGTGTATGCACATAAGAGGATGGATACATGGAGTGTAAGCACATAAGAGAATGTATACACAGAGTATATGCACAGGACAGAATGAATACATGGAGTATATGCACATAAGAGAATAGATACACAGAATGTATGCACATGGGAGAACGGATACACGTTGTGTATGCACACAAGACGATGGCTACCTCTAGTGTATACACATGAGAGAATGAATACACGGAGTGTATACACTTAAGAGAATGGATACATGAAGTGTATGCACATAAGAGGATTGATGTGCGGAGTATATGCACGTAAGAGAATGAATACACGAAGTGTATACACATAAGAGGATGGATACATGGAGTGTATGCACATAAGAGGATAGAACACAGAGCGTACGCACATAAGAAGATGGATATGCAGACTGCATACACATAAGAGGATGGATACGGAGAGTGTATCAGGTAAGAGAACAGATACATGTTGTGTATGCACATAAAGGATGGATACACGAGGGGTATGTGCCTAAGAGGAGAGATACATGGAGTGAATGCACATCACAGAAAGGACACGTGTTGTTAATGCACATAAGAGGATGAATATATAGAGCAAATGCACATCAGAGAAAGGATACATGCTGTGAAAGCACATAAGAGAATGGATACGTGGAGTGTATGCACATAAGAGGATGAATACACACAGTGTATGCACATAAGAGAATGGATACATGTTGTGTATGCACATAAGAGAATGGTAACACGGAATGTAAGCACAAAAGAGAAAGGATACACAGAGTGTATGCACATAAGAGGATGGATGCACGGAGTGTA
>NW_026057588.1:3133606-3134764 GCF_023721935.1 Panthera uncia
GTGTATGCACGTAAGAGGATGGATACACAGAGTGTATGCACATAAGATAATAGATACACGGAGTGTATGCACATAAGAGAATGGATATGCAGAATATGCACAGAAGAGAACAGATACATGTTGTGTATACACATGAGGATGGACACACAGAGTGCATGCACATAAGAGGAAGAATATACAAGAGGGTATGACGTAAAAGAATGGGTACATGGAGTGTATGCACATATGACAATGGATATGCGGAGCATATGCACATAAGAAGACGGATATGGGGAGCGTATGCACATAATAAGACGGATACGTGGAGGGTATGCACATAAAAGGATAGATACACGAAGTGTATGAACATAAGAGGATGCATACGTGGAGGATATGCACATAAGAGAATGGATACACAGGGTGTATGCACATAAGATTGATACACAGAGTGCACATAAGAGGATGGATATGCGGCGTTTATTCACGTACAAGGATGGATACACGGAGTGTATGCACAAAGGATGGAAACATGTTGTGTATCCACATAAGAGAATGGATACATGGAGTGTGTGCACATAAGTGGATAGATACATGGAGTGAATGCACATAAGAGAGCGGATAAATGTACGCACATAAGAAAATGGATATGTGGAGTATATGCACAATAAGTTGAATACACAGAGTGTATACACATAAGAGGATGAATACGGGGAATGTGTGCACATAAGAGGATGGATACACAGAGCATATGCTCATAAGAGGATGGATACACAGAGTGTATGCACAAAATAGAATGGATACATGTTGTGTATACACATAAGAGGATGGTAAAACGAAGTATATGCACAAAAGAGGAAGGATACATGGAGTGTATGCACATAAGAGAATGGATACACTGAGTGAACATAAAAGGATGGATACCCAGAGTGTGTATGCATGTGAGAGAATGAACACATGGGGTGTTTACAAACAAAAGGATAAATACATGGAATGTGTTCACATGAGAGAATGGATACATGTTTCGTATGCACATAAGAAGATGGATAAGTGGATATGCGCATAAGAGGATGGATACATGATGTGTATGCCCATAGCAGGATGCATATGTGGAGTGTATGCACATAAGAGGATAGATACATGGAGTGTATTCACTGAAGAGAATGGATACATGTTGTATGC
>NW_026057588.1:3134774-3176807 GCF_023721935.1 Panthera uncia
AAGAGAATGGATACATGTTGTATGCAATAACAGGATGGATACATGGAGTCTATGCACATAAAAGAACGGATATGCTGAAGCTATGCACATAAGAGGATGGAACACGAAGTGTATGCACATAAGAGAATGTATACGCAGAGTGTATGCACATAAGAGGATGGACGCATGGAGTGTATGCACATAAGAGAATGGATACACAGAGTGTACGCACATGGGAGAATGGATACATGTTGGGTATGCACAAACGATGATGGATACCCTGAGTGTATGCACATGAGAGAAAAAATACATACAGTGTATACACTTAAGAGAATGGACACACTAAGTGTACGCACATAAGAGGATTGATACACGGAGTGTGTGCACATAAGAGGATAGAACACGGAGCAGATGCACATAAGAGGATTGATACACGGAGTGTGTGCACATAAGAGGATAGAACACGGAGCATATGCACATAAGAGGATGGATATTCAGAGTGTATACACATAAAAGGATGGATACACGGAGTGTGTGCACAGAGGATGGTACAAGGAGTGTATTCAGATAAGAGAACAGATACATCTTGTGTATGCACATAAAGGATGGATACACGGAGTGTATGCACCTAAGAGGATGGATACATGGAATGAATGCACATCAGAAAAAAGATACATGTTGTGAACGCACATAAGAGAATGGATGGGTGGAGTGTATGCACATAGGAGTATGGATACACGAGTGTATGCACATCAGAGGATGAATATGGGGAGTGTGTTCACATAAAAGAATGGATACACAGAGTGTATGCACAAGAGGAAGGGTACACAAAGTGTATTCATATAAGAGAATGGATGCACAGAGTGTATGCACATAACAGGATGGATACACGGCGTGTATGCACACAAGATAATAGATATGTGGAGTGTATGCACATAAGAGGATGGATATGCAGAATATGCACAGAAGAGAAGGATACATGTTGTGTATGCACATGAGGATGGACACACGGAGTGTACGCACATAAGAGGAAGGATATACAGAGTGCATGACATAAAAGAATGGGTACATGGAGTGTATGCACATATGACAATGGATCCATGGAGCGTATACACATAAGAGGATAGATATGCAGAGTGTATGAACGTAAGAGGATGGATACACGGAATGTATGCATGTGAGAAAAGATACATGTTTTGAATATATACAAGACGATGGATACACGACATATATGTACCTAAGAGGAAGGACACACAGAGTGTATGCACAAAAGAATGGATACCTAGTGTGTATGCACATAACAGAATAGATACATGTTGTGTATGCACATAAAAGGATGGCTATACGGAGTGTATGCACATAAGATTATGGATACCTGGAGTCTATGCATATAAGAGAATGGATACACAGAGTGTGTGCACATAAGAGAACAGATACATGTGGTATATGCACAAAAGAGAACGGATACGTGGAGTGTATGTACATGAGAGAACGGATAAAGGTTGTGTACGCAAATGAAAGGATGTGGTGTATAACATACGAGAATGAATACATGCAGCACATGCACATAAGAGAATGGATATGCGGAGTATATGCACATAATAGGATGGATACTAGGAGTGCATGCAGAAAGAATGGATACACGTTGTATATATATGTAACAGGAGGGATACATGGAGTGTAGGCACATAGGAGGATGGATGGATACATGGAGTGATTGCACATAAGAAAATGGATACATACTCTGTATGCACATAAGAGGATGGATACATGGAGTGTATGCACATAGAAGAATGGATCCACGGAGTGTATGCGCATAAAAGAATGGATACAAGGACTGTATGCACATAAGAGGATGGATACATGGAGTGTATGCACTAAGAGGATGGATACACAGAGGTATGCACATAAGAGGGTGGATACATGGAGTGTATGCACATAGGAGAATGGACACACGGCTTAATGCACATAACAGGATGGATACAAGGAGTGTGTGCACATAAGAGGATGGATACAGGAGTGTAAACACACAAGAGAATGGATATGTGGTGTGTATGCACATGAGTGAATGGATACGTGGAGTGTACATATTGTGTATTTACATAAGATGAAAGATATATGGGGTGTATTCCCATAAAAGAATGGGTACATGGAGTGTATGCACATATGAGAATGGATATGTGGAGGATATGCACACAAGAGGATGGACACACGGAGTGTATGCACATAAGGAGATGGATTCATGGAGCGTATCCACATAAGAAGATTGATACGAGGATCCTATGCACATAAGATGATGGATACGCAGAGTGTATGATCGTAAGAGAATGGATAAATGGAGTGTATGCATGTAAGAAGATAGATGCACAGAGCATATGCACATAGGAGAATGGATCCACGGAGTGTATGCACATAGCAGGATGGTTACAAGGAGTGTATGCACGTAAGAGGATGGATACAAGGAGTGTATGTACATAAGAGGATGACACGCGGTGTGTGTGCACATAAGAGGATGGATATGCGGTGTGTACGCACATGAGTGAATGGATATGCGGAGGGTACATGCGGAGGGTATGCACATAAGACGATGGGTATGCGTAGTGTATGCATATAAGAGGATGGATATACGGAGGATATGAACATAAAAGGATGGATCCATGGAGGGTATGAACATAAGAGTGTTGATACACGGAGTGTGTGCACATAAGAGGATGGATACAGAGTGTATGCAGATAAGATCAATACATGGAGTGTGTGCACATAAAAGGATGGATACACGGAGTGTATGCATGTTAGAGAACAGATACACGGAGTGTATGCACATAACAGGATGGATACATGTTGTGTACCCACAAAAAAGGATGGATATACAGAGTGTGTGCACATAGGAGAATGGATACATGGAGTGTATGCACATAAGAGGATGGATACTAGGAGTGTATGCACATCAAAGGATGGATACCTGGAGTGTATGCATGTGAGAGAATGAATACATGAGTGTTTGCACATAAGAGGATAAATACATGGAATGTATTCACATGAGAGAATGGATACGTGTTTCACATGCACATAAGAGAATGGATACACAGATATGCACATAAGAGGATGGATACACGTTGTGTATGCACATAACAGGATGCTTATGTGGAGTGTATGCACGTAAGAGGATGGATACATGGAGTGTATTCACTGAAGAGAATGGATACGTGTTGTATGCAGTAACAGGAGGATACACGGAGTGTATGCACATAAGAGGAAGGATATACGGAGTACATGCACATAAAGAATGGGTACGTGGAATGTATGCGCATACAAGAACGGATATGAGGAGTGTATGCATGTAAGAGGATCAATATGCAGTATGTGCACATAAGAGGACGGATACACGGAGTGTATGCACACAGGAGAATGGATTCGCAGAGTGAATGCACATAAGATAATGGATACGTGGCATCTGTACACGTAAGAGGATGGATACATGGTTTAATGCACATAAGAGAATGGATACGTGAAGTGTGTGCACATAAGAGGATGGATACACGGAGTGTAAGCACATAAGAGGATGGATACATGACATGTATGCACACGAGAGAATGAATACACGGACTATATGCACATAACAGGATGGATACACGGAGTGTATTCACATAAGATAATAGACACACCAAGTATATGTACATAAGAGGATGGATACGCAGAATATGCACATAAGAGAATGGGTACATGTGTATGTATATAAGAGAATGAATACACGGAGTGTACGCACATAAGAGGAAGGATATATGGAGTACATGCACGTAAAGACTGGGCACATGGAGTGTATGCACATACGAGAATGGATATGCAAAACGTATGCACGTAAGAGGATCGATACACAAAGTGTGTGCACATAAGATAACGGATACATGGGGTGTATGCATATAGAAGAATGGATACACGGAGTGTATGCACATAAGAGGATGGATACACAGAGTGTGTGCACTTAAGAGGATGAATACATGGAGGGTATGCACATAAAGCACCAATACACGGTGTGTGTGCACATAAGAGAATGGATACACGGAGTGTATGCACATACAGGACGGATATACGGAGCATATGCACGTAAGAGGATATATATGCAGAGCGTAGGCACATACGAGGATGGATACGTGGAGTGTGTGCACATAACAGCACACTGTGTAGCCATCAAGGGAAATCAAAGCCCCAAATTTCCACAGGAGTGCATCTCTCAAGAACAATGTCCTTGCAGGATGGAAGGAAGGGGGAAAAGTGCAGGGGAGGTAACACCTCCAAGGTTATCAATCACACCCTTCCAGAAGATGCTCTCCTTTCTTTGCTTATTTACAGCTCTGAGGTACTGTTCTGATTTCCACCTTCCATGACTCACTTAAGGGGGGCAGCTCAATGCATGCAGGTCTGGGAGAATCAAATGCCCCACTCCCTGGATTTCTGACCCCTCAGGGGAGTGTTCTCTTAGTATAATGAGACCTGTTCTCTCCTTCAAGCAGCATACATGACAACTACCTGCTGGCACTTTTTTTTTTTTTTTAACCCATGCATGTTTACCTCCACGGCCTGGAAAATTCCAGTCAGTTCCTAATGCTCCCTTCCCTCCCACAGCAGCCAGCAGTTTCCATGGCAACGGGTAAGCCTGCAGGTACCAGCAAGAACAAAGCTGAGTCCCTGATAATAAAACTGCCTGGTGGGGGGATGGGGGAGGGTTTTGGCAAGACTCAGGCCTCCCCTCCCCCTGGCTGTGGCTCTTTAATTTCAGAGCAGCTCTTGTGATTGAAAATCATACGACCCCCTCCCCCTATGACAAAAGCATGATTTGGAGAATCTAATTTACACAGGGAGGCTGAGAAGCACCGGGCCAGCAGTCACCTCCCTATAGCGATGCACAACGCGGCCCCTCTGTCCAGCAGCAGCAGCACCTGGGAACATGCTAGAAATCCAAATTTTGGGGCCCCAGCCCAGACTTTAATGAACCCTCCAGGTGTCTCTGGTGCTTGTCCCGCTTGAGAACCACTGGTCTCTAGGGCTGATTAACACCTATCAGGGGTGATCATGGGACCATTATTTCCCATCTGATGGGAAAGCCCTTCCCATGTAGCCTTCAGGTCTCTAGACATTCTCCCCATATTAAATCCTGAGATATCCCCTCTCCCCACACTACATCTGCCTCCTGATGCCTCTCATTTCTCTCACCGTCCCAAGCTCCTCACACACTCAGATGCCAGGAAGGGGGAAGGGGGAGGGACCTCTCAGTGGGTTGGGGGGTTCCCTTTGGGGTGATGAAAATACTTTGCAACTAAACAGAGGGGACAGTTGCACAGCATTGTGGCACTAAATGCCACTGAATCATTCTCTTTAAAACAGTTAATTTTAGGGGCACCTGGGTGGCTCGGTCGGTTGAGCATCTGACTTCAGCTCAGGTCATGATCTCACGGTCCGTGAGTTCGAGCCCCAAGTCGGGCTCTGTGCTGACAGCTCAGAGCCTGGAGGCTGCTTCAGTTTCTGTGTCTCCCTCTCTCTCTGCCCCTAACCCACTTGCATTCTGTTTCTGTCCCTCTCAAAAATAAATACACATTAAAAAAAATAAAAAATAAAAATAAAAACATAAAAGTTAATTTTACGATCTATGAATGTCACATCCATAAAATTATTAAAAAAAAAAAAAAAACCATTCCCAATTCAACACATCTCAAATTTGGTCACATCATTTACAAAAAACCTAGTTAATCAGAAAGTTGGGTCATGATTCTCTCTAGACCAGTGCTGCCCAACAGAAACATAATACAAGTCATGTATATAATTTAAAATTTTCCAGTAACCATGTCTTTAAAAAGAAACAAAGAAACAGAATTAACCCTAATAACTGGGGTGTCTAAGTGGCTCAGTTAGTTAAGCGTCCGACTCTTGATCTCAGCTCAGGGTTGTGGGTTCAAGCCCTAGTTGGCCTCCACCATGGGTGGGCAGCCTACCTTAAAAAATTTTTTTAGGGGCGCCAGGGTATCTCAGTCGGTTAAGCATCTGACTTTGGCTCAGGTCGTGATCTCATGGTTCACGGTTTTGAGCCCTGCGTCACGGGTTTGAGCTGTGTTAACAGCTCAGAGCCTGGAGCCTGCTTTGGATTCTGTGCCTCCCTCTCTTTCTGCCCCTCCCCTGCTCGTGCTCTGTCTCTCTCTCTCCCTCTTTCTCAAAAACAAACATTAAAAAAATTTTTAAAGACTTAAAAAAATATTTTTTAAGTAAAAAATTAATCCTAATAACACAATACATTTATGTCACTCACCACACCTGGAAACTGTCCTGGGAAAAACATGAACATCAATGCTAACTTTCCCTCTCCATAGCCCTCTAGCCCACTAACCCCCAAGTCTTATTGATTCTGCCTCAGAAGTAGGTTTTCCATTAGCCTGCCCTATTGATCTCTTTTTCAGGTTACTGTAAAAACAATTCTGGGTATTCCTCCTTCTCAAAGGAAAATACGGTCTAAGCCACCCTCTGCCCAATCCTTTTTCATTCGATTCCTGTTGGTCTTAGAAAAAATTCCACCCTCCTCATGACAGTCTACAAACCATGGTGACCCCAGATTTTCTTTTTAGAGGAATTTGGGGGTGCCAGCTACGATGGAAGGGATTCTGTGGAACTTTCCTTGCAGCTGGGCCCACACAAAGTTCTGAACCATTAGACTCTATACCTGGAGTGGGCCAACATTTTTCTGCAAAGAGCCAGATAGTAAATATTTGGGGCTTTGTGGGCCATGCGGTCTCTGACTCAACTAGTCAACTCAGCCACTAGAGCGTGAAAGCAGGGCTAGGCGATGGTAACTGAATGAGCAGGGCGGTGTTCCAATAAAACTTTATTCATGGACACATCTCTCCATCTCCCCGACTGCTGGTCTCAGCCACCCCTCCATCATCTCTCCCCTGTATCCTGCGGCCATTTCTTCATTGGTCTGCTCTGTCTACCATCTCTGGCCTTCAATTAATTTTCCTCACCAGCGTCAGAGTGGAATTAGCGAGGGGAAATCTGGTGGGCGGATCGCACTGCTTTCAGACACACACTCAGTTCTTTATGAGAATCTGTAACCAGACGGAGCTCCAGAGTTTGTATAGAAGGGGCTTGGCAGGCTGGCTGGAAGGTTTATGGGACCTGGCTCGGCAGCAGCGACCTTTCGCTGATACTCCATCACACAAGGCGGCCATTGGGACAAGGCACACAACTCCTTTGAATGCACGTATTTAGGGCCTTATGAAGTTCGGTACAGAGGAGTAAGGGCGAGAGAGTACTACTCACTGTCTGAGCGATTATTCCAATGTTTGTGTATTTAGCTCAACAAACACGCCTGGAAGTAGACTGCCATCGTTACGTGCCAACATTTAAAAGCTTCATACATAAGGACCAGGGGCCATGCTGGGTGTCTGAACAAGCACTCAAGTTGCCTCAAAACAGGGACACAAGATTCCGCGCCACCCCCGTCCCCCCAACACCAGAGTGACAACCAGGACCCAGGGATATTATCTACAAACAGATGGCTAGTATTAAATATTTTTATGGTTTAGAAATGGACGTTCCCCCCCCTCCCAGAATACATGGGGATACAACAGCCATGTTGTGCTGTTTCTGGGAAAACCGTTCCCTTCCTGAGTCGGATGTCAATGTCTATAGAACTTGGACCCAAGCCTGGCACTCGTAGGTCATTAATCAGGGGGAAAGTCCACGGTAGGTGACTGCCCTAGGGTTTTATTTGGCACCCAGGACCAAGCTGACATCGTAACAGTTACTTTTCAGAGACGGTTTGGTTTTTTTTTTTTCCTCAGAAATAATCGCCTCCAACAAAATCCTCCTTTGTGTTCAGTTTTGGGTCCAGATGTTGCGTTTAGGACCTGGCTACTGAAGGGCTCTGAGTAGATGTCTGAGCTGAGGATGGGAGCAAGAGTCTGGAGCAGGCAGAGAGCCCCTTTGCTCGTTTCACAAGACAGCACAGTGAATACGTTTTAAAATATTTTTTAATGTTTATTTATTTTTGAGGGAGAGAGAGAGACAGACCGTGAGCAGGGGAGGGGCAGAGACAGAGGGAGACACAGAATCTGAAGCAGGCTCCAGGCTCTGAGCTGTCAGCACAGAGCCCGATGCGGGGCTTGAACTCACGAGCTGTGAGATCATGACCTGAACCGAAGTCAGACGCTTACCCGACCGAGCCACCCAGGCACCCTGCACAGTGAATATTTCTATAACTGTGGGGAGGGCAATGTCCCATTCAATTTAACAAAGAAGCCAGTGGATGTGAAAGAAAACATGAATACGTCTGTCTCCACCAACACTGAAAAGTCAGGTGCAGGGGAAAGCCCATCAGGAGTAGGGCTGAGGAAAAACATCACAAAGTATACGTTCAAAACCATACATACTTTGGCACTAAGCCCGGAGAGCGCCAAGTGGTCAGAGAAGGAGAAAAATCCTCAAAATGCAAATCCAGGAAAAGGGTGCACATTCAGAGGGACAGCAGAGAGGAGAGAACTTGAGTGTTGAAAAACACCTCATGTGGGATCCAAAAAACTGGACATCAAAACCAAAATGAGAGGCTGCTACTCCCATCAGACAGAGAACACTGAGAAAAGCTGTAACATCCAAGGTCGTTGAAGATGTGGAGGAATGGGCACAGCCCCAGGCTCACGGTGGGAGTGTGTGTGTGGTCCACACAGCTTTTCCGGAGAACACAGGTCTCAGAGTTAGAGACAGAACTGAACACACACAAGCTCACGTCTGGTCTACACGAGTACGTGCAAAGGTACACATCCACAGGCGCCATTGTAACGGGGTCAAGAAAATTGGGGCGGGGCAGAGGGTGGGCAGAAGAATGTTCAGTGCAAACACAAGAACACTGAGTGTGAGGATGAGACACCATCAGTGTCTTCCTTTAGAATTAAATTTTGTAGGGGCGCCTGGTGGCTCAGTCGGTTAAGCGTCCGACTCTTGATTTTGGCTCAGGTTGTGATCTCGCCATCATGAGATCGGGCCCCATGTTGGGCTCTGTGCTGAGTGTGGAGCCTGCTTAGGGTTCTCTCTCCCTCTCTTTCTTGTGCTCTGTTTCTCTCTCAAAAATAAAAATAAAATAAAATAAATTTTGTGTTTGGAAGAACATTTAGTATCAAGATATATTTAATGGGAGAAACATCAGAAAAATATAATCCTTTATATAGATCAGAGTCGCTCGACCTCAGGACTCCTGCCATTGACGGCCCGCTCATTCTTCATGGTAGGCAGCAGGCCTGTGCATACTCTGTAGGATGTTTAGACCCTCCCCAGGCTCCTCCCACTAGGTGCTCCGTGTACCACCCCCAGGTGTGACGATCAGAAATTTCTCCAGCATGGCCAAATGTCCTCTGGAGGAATAAAATCTCTCCTGGTTGAGGATCACTAACACAGACGCTAACCTCAACTCTGAGTCAGAATTATTCATGCATTCATTATTCATTCATGCATACTCGAGGGCTGCACCATAGACATATAACACAAGCTGCATACGTAATTTAACATTTTCCAGTATTCCCGTTAAAACATGTAAGAAGAGGGGCACCCAGGTGGCTCAGTCGGTTAAGTGTCTGACTCTTGATTTGGGCTCAGGTCATGATCTCACGGTTGGTGGGATCAAGCCCTGTGTCAGCCTCTATGCTGGCAGCGCAGAGACTGCTTGGGACTCTCTCTCTCTCTCTCTCTCTCTCTCTCTCGCTCACTCTCAAAATAAAGAAATATTTAAAAAATAAAACAGATTAAAAACATGTAAAAAGAAACAGGTAAAAATAATTGTAAGGATGTATTTCATTGAAACCAACATATCTGAATGAGTACCATTTCAACATGTTGCACTGGCCACATTTCAAGGGCTCACTGGCCACCCACGTGTGGCTGGGTATTGAGCAACTCTGTGCACCAAGAACTCTGGGAGACATAGGAATACAGTGGGGGCAAAAGATGGCAAGCTTCCTGGGTCCTGGAAACTTCCATTTTGGCGGGAGTAACAGATATAAGCATAAACACATGTAGCGTGAGGCAGTAAGGAAGGGACCTGGCCGAAGCGAGACAGGAGGCAATGCAGGGGGTGAGGAAGGCCTGGGAGGGGCACAGGTGGGTGGTGCAGCAGGCTGGACGGTCCCGGTGAGGTCTGTCTCCAGGACCCTCTGTCCTCAGCTTCCCAGGCCCCAGCAGAGGGAGGGCAGCAGGTGCCAATTACTGCCAGGACCCCGCTGCCCCACCACAGCACCTGTCCTCCTGTCCCCGCTGTCCTCCAGGCCTCCTAGCTGCACTGTGCCCGGACCCACCCACGGGCGGCACTGGGGTACCCAGTGCTGTGGGGCCAACAACATCCTCCTCCCCAAGGCCTGCGAGGCCCTGCATGACATGGCCTGTGAGGTGCTCCCCCAGCACAGACACACACAAGGACACACAGACACACACAGGGACACATGTGGACACACAGACACACACAGACACACGTGGACACACACAGACACACATAGATGTACACACACAGATACACACGCACACACAGACACAGAGATGCACACAGACAAATACACAGACACACACATATTGCTGCTTCCTTTTAGGATCCAAGCCTCACCCCAGAGGCCAGCCACTGCCCAGAGGATGGCCCAACCCTCTCTGGGCTTCCCTCATCTGCTCTGCCACGTCCTGCACAGTCCTTGCCTTAAATAATTAAAAAAAAAAATTTTTTTTTTAATTTTTGAGAGAGAGAGCATGTGAGCAGGGGAGGGGCAGAGAGAGAGAGGGTCCAAGCAGGCTCCCTGCTGTCAGCTAGCTCAGAGCCTAATTTGGGGCTCAAACCCATAAACTGTTGAGATCATGACCTGAGCCAAAGTCAGACGCTCAACCAACCAAACCACCAGGAGCCCCAATCCCACGTGAAATCACACTCCTCACTACACGGTTGTCTGTGGCCGTCCCCACTGGAGGGTGCGCTCATGGGGCTGGGTCCTCTATCTGGCTCACGGTCATCTCCGAGGTGCAGCACAGTCGGTGCTCAGTTAGACGGTGGATGTGTGCACCCATCAGCACCCCATCAGCTTCATCTGCAGACCCCAGCTTTCACAGACAAGGGGGGTGTGCACATGTGCACACGGTCCTCACTTCTCCCTCTCTTTGCAAGTTAGCATCCAAAATAATTAAAAACAGGTGTTTCGAGAAAAATCTGCCTGTGCACGCTCATGGCAGCACTACTCACGCTAACCGGAAGGCGGAAACAATCCAGTGGCCACCAAGGACGAGCGGATCGACAAAACAGGGTCTGTCCGCACAACCGAATATTATCCAGCCGTACCAAACAGCAAAGGACCCACACACGCTACAACGCGGGGGGACCCTCAGCAGCATCACGCTAAGTGAAAGAGCCCGGTCCAGAAAGACCACACGGGGTAGGGTCCCATTTGTACGAAGGGTCCAGAATCAACACATCTACAGAGACAGAGAACGGACGGGTGACTGCTCAGGACCGGAGGGACAGGAGGTCATAGGCAGAGGTGGACCTTCCCTCTGGGGTGATGAACACGTTCTAACATTGCTGGTGGTCACACTGCCCCGTGAATATACTAACCAGCGCTGAGCCGTTCTCCGTGAACATCCCCCCTCCCCCCACCTCAATGGAATGACTTTGAATCAATACACACTTTAAAAAAAAAGGCCATGAAACTGGTATTCACACACACTGCACTCAGCAGTTACAGGCCAGCAAACTCTTTCCCCCAGACAGTGAGCGGGCAACACTGTCCCTGTGCTGTCGCGATGTTCCCCACACTCCTGCGCGTCAGCACAGCGAACCTACCTGTGCTGTTTCCTTGAGCAGAAAAGTGTAACAGGAGTCAGGAGCCAGAGCAGTGCCGTCCGAGGGAAATACAAATCCAACCCCCTATCTTAAGTCTTCCAGTGGCTACATTAAAAAAATTTTTTTAAACTTAAACAAGTTGAAAGAAACAGGTCACGTTAATTTTAATAACGTATTTTATGTAACGCGGCATCTCCAAAGTAGTATCGTTTCAGTACATCCTCCATATAAAAGATCGCTAATATATTTTACGATATTTTTCTCATCTTCAGTCTGAGATCTAGGGTGCACTTTATACTTGTAGTTGAGCCCGTCTGGAGTCTGATAAACCACATTTCAAGGCTCCAGAGCCACCTGTGGTGTCAGCCAGGAAAGAGTCTCTTTTTCCACCCACCTGAGGTTCCCCAGGGGGACCCTGCGAATGACACCAGCGAGACAGGTTCACAAGAGAGAAACACACAGAAGTTTATGAAGTATGCATGTTGCACGCATGTGTACACACACACACACACACACACACACACACACAGAAGCACCCAGGGATAGATGAGGAAGGAACCCAGAAAGGTGGTTAGAACTTGGATTTAAATATTAACAGAGGTTAAGGGTTTGTGGCTTCTGGGCTGTGGAAGCAAGTTCCAGAAGGACAAGCAGAAGTATGGCGAACAAGGGTGGTTTAGTGAGGTTTGTTAGCACATGTTGATTGATGCCTTCTCTGTTGGGAAGAGCTAGTGAGAGGGAGACTGAAGTCTGTGCTCCGATTTTAGAGCTTTTCCTGAATCTGCCAGTTCTCCGTGGCCTTTAGCTCAAATAATCCATGTGCCAAAAGAGGCACATTTTGGGGTGGTATTTTCTGGCCCCCTCGTGGCCACACCCCCACAGTAGTGATTATATCCCATACCTCGCACATAGTAGTCCTGTCATCAGTACATTTTTTAATGAAGAAATTATGAAAAAATGGAAACGTGCTTTTGAGTTTTTTTAAAGGAATCTCTACGCCCAACGTGGGACTCGAATCTACAGCCTTGAGATCAATAGTGGCTTGCTGTACTGACTGAGCCAGCCAAGTGTCCAGATTATGAGGTATTCCTAAACACAACAAAAATCGAAACAAACTGAAACAACCCAGCGAACACTGGGTGTTGTGTTTGTATACGCACACCAGGGTTCGAATCCCCATTCCGCTGAGTCGTAGCCGGTGGTGGTGAGGCAAGTCATTTCATCAGAACCTCCCCTTCCTCATCTACGGAGGGGGAGGACAATCCACCTCCAGCGTTTCCTTGGGATTCATAAATAAAAGAAGGTCTGTCAGCACTCAGCACAGCGCCTGGTTCGCAACAATAATTCAGTTCACGTCAGCACTGACAGCAACCATGTACAGATACAAGTGAAGAACTGGAAGGAAACATTTAAAATGGAAAACTTTTATGCTGGACTAATAGTCATTATTTATACCAAAAAAAAAAACTCTTACTAGTTTTGATCGCTACAAGATTAGGTATAAGTGATGAAAACAAAGAACCAGGGAAAAAAAAAATCAGAAATGAGGCTGGGGTGAGATTCTACAGAATGGAGAGGCATGCCCAAAACATGGTTAGTAGAGTTACACACAGCAGTGGTGCCTATGGAAATGCCAGGGCTACCTGAGCGTCTTTAGTAAAACCTTGGTTTGCAAGCACAGTTCGTTCCGGAAACACGCTTGTAATCCAAAGCACTCCTCGCATATCAAAGCGAATTTCAAGAACCATTGGTTCTGCCGTGATCATGTGACATTGGGTGTCACACACTACTTATGTTGCAAGACCTCGCTTGTTTATCAAGTTGAAATGGATTACAAATGGTGGCTCATCTTGCGGAACCCTCACAGAAGAGGTAACTCGCAATCCAAGGTTTTGCTGTATTAGGTTGTTCTGTTACAAGCACAGAGTGATTCTGAATTAAAAACAGAAACAAGGGGTGCCTGGGTGGCTCAGTCGGTTAAGCGTCCGACTTCGGCTCAGGTCATGATCTCACGGTCTGTGAGTTCGAGCCCCGCGTCGGGCTCTATGCTGACAGCTCAGAGCCTGGAGCCTATTTCCGATTCTGTGTCTCCCTCTCTCTCTGCCCCTCCCCTGTTCATGCTCTGTCTCTCTCTGTCTCAAAAAAAATAAATAAACGTTAAAAAAAACATATATATATAAAAACAGAAACAAAAATTTTCTAATAAATGTATTAACACATAGAGCCAACTGGTTCTGAATAAAAATGCTGAGCTAATTTCTTCTGGTGTTTTGTGCAGGACTTCACTTGCAATTTTTTTTCATTTACAGAAATTTTTAATGTTTATTTTTGAGAGACAGAGAGAGAGAGAGAGACAGAGACAGAGCACGAATGGGGAGGAGGAGAGAGGGAGGGAGACACAGAGACTGAAACAGGCTCCAGGCTCTGAGCTGTCTGCACAGAGCCTGACATGGGACTTGAACCCATGAACCACCAGATCATGTCCTGAGCCAAAGTCGGACGCTTAGCCAACTGAGCCACCCAGGCGCCCCTATTTGCAATTTGTTAGTATAATTTGCAGGAAGCCCCGCAGCACAGACAGAAAGACCCTTGAAAGTCTTGTCTATATTCCGAATGCTTACATCTCAATACATTTGAATGGTCGTGAAAGCTAGAAACTCAAGGGAATGTATACTCTCTTAAGTCCTAAACAAGGAAACAACTGGAGTTATCAGATGGCTTTCTGTCAGATTTTACGAATCATAATCAAATTCTACCAACTTCAGTGCACTAGCTACCTTTCCTGGGCCCATCCATCTGAGAAACTGGGGATCCAGACAAGACATCTCCCTATTGAAGAATCAAGTCAAATTCCATTTAGAAAGTTCTGAACCTCCGTGACTGAAACCAGACGAAATAAACAATGATGCTTTTTCTTTTTTAAGGGAACACATGCACGTACGTGAATTAATTTGAGAACCACTGAAGGTAGCCCCTGAATGAGTAAAAACAAATTCAGGTTTTTGTGTTGCATGTGTGTGTGTGTGTGTGTGTGTGTGTGTGTGTGTGCATGCGTGTGTTAAAGAAAGAAAGGGGGGTACCTGGGTGGCTCAGTCGGTTAAGTATCCAACTCTTGATTTCGGCTCAGGTCACATCATGGTTGTGGGATAGAGCCCACGTGTTGGGCTCTGCGCTGATAGTGTGAAGCCTGCTTGGGATGCTGTGTCTCCCTCAATCCTCTCTCTCTCTCTGCCCCTCCGCTGCTTGTGCTGGCTCTCTCTCCCCCAAAATAAATAAATGAACATTAAAAAAATATATATATATATATATATATATATATATATATATACACGCTTTGTGTGTGTGTGTGTGTGTATATGTTATATATATATGCATATATATATACATATATATACACATATATGCTTTAAATAAAAGAATAAGTTTGTCAGAACATGAAAATTGCAAAGCAAAAAGTGAAAGGAAAAAGAAAGGTTGCATGGATAAGATGTGCAGATGGAGAATGGATTTAGGTCTGTTTACTGCAGGGCAAGAGGGGGACCCCTGAACAGCAGACATTCAAAAACATCATTCCTTGGCCTGATTCACTGCCATGTTCATGTCACTGGAGCGGCGGCATGCTTTTATCCTGGGGCCAGATTCCACAGCCCACTGATATGCTGAGACGGTATCTGGTAACTGAATGTTGTTGCCACGCCTTATCAGTTTCTTTCCAAACAACTGAATCCAGATCTGGTCTCTGTTCCTTGGAATTTCTTTCCTTATCTTACAGTGAAATATGTCACCCGTAGAGAGGAATGCACACAGGGCCACATCTGAACATTTTAAAGATAATCTGAAGACCAACACCCAGGCACGGGATGTGCGATTTTTAGATATTTACCAGCTCCAAGCTGATTCACTGAAAATCAGTTCTCTAAATGACCACTTTTGCTGCCTGGAGAATTCCCTAAATGGCCAAATTTATCGGGTTCATCTAGTTCATCACCACCGCCACCGCAAAAAAACGTGTTTCTTTTAACTCTTTCTGACAGGTACAGCAATCTCATTGGGAAGAGAGCTTCTGGAAACATCCATGACATTTGAATGATTTCGCTTGAGCCTTTACTTTTGGTTCAGGGTCGTTTACTTTTAGTTTAGTCTCACGTTCCTCTGCACGTGCTTTGTCGTGGCCAAACTGAAGTCTGAAGTGATCTGAGGATTTTCTTTTTTTATATTAAAATGAGGATCTCTGGGTGTTTCAACAAAGAGTATTCTTGTTGATCTGGAAAGTCGGGGATGTTACAAATGATAGGACAGGTCTCTATCAACCAACCCCTTTTCATGACTGTGTTTTGCCTTTTGAAATTCCCTTAATTGACAGGTTACGTTACCCAGCACGATCACATAGCTATTTTGACACATCTTAGACGTGTAAGAGGTGTTCTGTGCCTGAAATGAGAATCACACCCGATCTGATGTGCGACGAAGCTGAGACAGACCTGCCCCATGTGAAACGAGAGCTAAAGCAAAACCAAAATTAGTTTCAACTGAAACTAAAAAAAAAACAAAAACAAAAACAAAACCCCAAATTACTCCTGAAGTCCACTAGCACCACGCCACATGCATGGGAGGATCTGGTGTCCCACTCGCCGATATTTAACGGAAACTAGTTTACCATGAATTGGTAACTCAGTAAACTGTCTTGCTGACAGATTCACTCTCCAAGTCCCCTCCCCCTGAATGCTGTGACTATCACTAGCCACCTGCTCCAGGATGGTGATCGGACATCTTCTCTCTCCTGTGTTAACCGGTCCTGCTGACGTTCAAACGTCCCATCATAAAAAGTGCTTCCTGGGGGCGGCTGGGTGGCTCCGTCTGTTAAGCGTCCAACTTCGGCTCAGGTCACGATCTCGGGGTTCGTGGGTTCGAGCCCCGCGTTGGACTCTGTGCTGACAGCTCAGAACCTGGAGCCTGTTTCCGTTCTGGGTCTCCCTCTCTGTCTGCCCCTCCCCTATTCGCGCGCTCTCTCTCTCTCAAAAATAAGTTAACAAACAACTTTTCTTAAAAAGTGCTTTCTTGACCCCATGTCCCTCTGGCTGCTGCCCCATCTCTCTGCCCCCTTGTAGGCAACACGTACCCAGAGCATCTTTTCACTCCTGCCCCAGGTCCTCCTGCCCATTCTCTCCTGAACCCACTGGTATTGGGCTTCTGCCCCAGACCCACGCTGACCCATTCCCGCCTGGTTCTCCGGGGTCTCCCACTTTGCCGAAACCAGCATTGGCTCTCACTCTTCATCTGATCCATCTCCTGACTGCCCGTGAAAACGTGGAGCGCGTCCTGCCCCCCACAGCCCTCTCTTCGCTTGGTTTCCATGCCCTGCATGACCTACCTTGTCCTCCCACGGCACTGAGCACCCCTGCTCAGGCTTCCTCACCCCACCCGGATGAATCCTTTCATGGAGACAGGCTGGAGCAGTGCAGCCACACCCCAAGGAGACATGCACGAGACCGAGCCTCCAAGAGGAACCAGCACCTGCCAACACCTTGACTGTGGGCTTCCGGACTCCAGGACCATGAGATTGACTTCCGTTGTTTTAAGACATGGCGTTTCTGGTGATTTGTTACAGCGCTCTAGGAAATGAACACACTCCCCAAACTGGCATCTTCATCCAGATTCTCTGCTGAGCTCCAGACTCATGTAGCCAACTTGTCACAGCTTATCTTGTCCCCTCGGGTACCTCACAGACACCTCAAAACTGCTATCACCAAATTGGGACCCCTGACTGCCTTCTAGCCCTGTGTTGTGGACTGAATGTTTGTGTCCCCACGACATCCGTCTGTTGAAACCCCTAGTCCCCTGTGTGATGGTGTTGGGAGGTGGGGCCTCTGGGAGGTGATTAGGTTTGGATGAGGTCATGAGGGTGGAGCCCCAGTGATGGCATCAGTGCCCTTTCACGAAGAGGGAGAGAGACCAGGCCTTGCGTTCTCTCCATGTGAGGACACAACCAGGAGGTGGCTTCTGGAAGCTGGGGAGAGAGCTCTCACAAGAGCCAAATCTGCTGGCCCCGGGATCTTGGACTTCCAGTCTCCAGAACAGTGAGAAACACATGTCTGTTGCTCCAGGGACCGTTTGGGCTGACGATACATCCTGCCGTCCCCCCAGTCCTCCCACCGTCGTAAATAACAACCCCACTCATCCAGCTGTGGGCTCACCATTGACTTCTTTCCCTCACACTTCCAGGTGCAATCGGTAACCCATCTTGTTAACTTTTCCTTAAAAAAAAATTTTTTTTTTTTACATTTATTCATTTTGGAGAGACAGAGCACAAGCAGGGGAGGGGCAGAGAGAGAGGGAGACACAGAATCCGAGGCAGGCTCCAAGCTCCGAGCTGTCAGCACAGAGCCCGACGCGGGGCTCGAACTCACAGACTGCGAGATCACGACCTGAGCCGAAGCCAGACGCTTAACTGAGCAAGCCACCCAGGCGCCCCGACTTTTCCTTTTAAATATATCAAGGTTCCAACCAGTGCTCACCTCCTCCTACAAGGCGCCATCTTAGTCCAAGGCTCCACCTTCTCTCACCTGGGCCACCACCAAAGCTTCACAACTGTCCTCTCTGCTTCCATTCCCCCCTAACCCTCCCGCCCCCCCCCCCCCCAGCAAGTGACTTCTCCACACGGTGGCCAGAGCTGCCTTTCCAAAATGCAGGTAAGACGTCCCCACACTGAATAAAAACCATGCAAGGGCTTCTCGCTATGCTCAGAACAAGGTCATTGTGCTGAGAACAAAACGCAGACTCCTCACACGTGCCTATGAGGTGCCAGGTGAGCTGTGCTGACCTCCAACTTGCTCGGACCCCATCCACTGTTTGCTGGCCACTCCGTTCCCACCACACCAGACCCCCTTCCATTTCTAGAACACACTCTACATCTCCTCATAGAGTCTCCGCACTTCTGTTCTCTCTGCTCTTGCCCCAAATGTTGCCATGGCAGAACCGATCACATCCTTTAGGGCTCAGCTGGGTTGTCACGTGCTCGGGGGAGGCTTCCTGACTATGTGCATAAACAGCTCTCCCACTCTCCCCTACACCTGCTCTGCTGCTCTCACTGTCTGACATGTTATGTTACTTTGTTATGTTGTTATATAGTGTGCGATGGATTACATGTTGCACCGTGTCATATTGTGTTATATTACATGTGTCACAGTGCATTTATACTGCATGATTATATGGTATATGTATATTATTACATACAGTGTATTGTGTCATATATTATATTGCATATCATACACATACTATATACAATATCATATATTACATTATATATAACATTGTTATATTGCATATTAGATCACATTATTACATGGCATTTTATATTACGTGTTATATCATACATTATATTATGTATTATATCACATTATTATACTACACTATATACTATATTTGATTATATCATGTTATATTATGTTATTTGTCTTGCCTTTTCTCACTACCTAGCACTACATGGTTTTACGACTACCTAATGTGGTACCTGTACTACTAAGTGTTTTATGTTTCTTTGTGTGTTTCTTGCCTGTTTCCTCCACTTGACTGGAAGCTCCATAAAGGCAGGAACTTCTGCTCTTTACTATTTTAATCTCAGCACCAGAACTGCACCTGGTATATAGTAATTGCCCAAAAATATTTGTTAAGGGAAATTGATTCAGTAAGTGAAATGTGTCAAACTGATTTTCTAAGACAAACCTTGGGATAAAAGGGCAAATGAGGAAGTTTTAAAAATTTGATCATTTGGAGGACTGGCTCTCAGCAAATCAACACTTAGTAACAAGTTAATTTTGGGAGGCAATGGTTTCCCCAAAAGAAGTGTTAAAGGAAAAGTTTTGGCGGGGGCACTGAGTTATAATAGATATCAGATGCCAATGTGGGTTGTGACCCAATCCACCCTGTAGAAATTTCCAGCTGAGTGATTGAGGATGGAATTGATTCAGGTCAGGACTGACATTCGGGGGATGTAATCTTCCAGAAATTTAGGAAACACTGGCCAGAAACATAGTAGGCATGGAATAAAAATGGACTGAAAGGGCACCTGGGTGGCCCAGTCAGTTAAGCATCCACCTAATTTCAGCTCAGGTCACAATCTCATGAGACTGAGCCCTGTGCTGGGTTCCATGATGGACATAGAGCCTGCCTGAGGTCCCCTCTCTCTCCCTCAGGTTGCCCTTCACCCCTGCTCCTGAATGAATGAATGAATGAATGAATGAATAAATAAATAAATAAATAAATAAATAAATAAATGGCATTTCCTCTCCACTGGAAAACTGACTGATAGCATAAATGAAGGAGAGTGATGGAAACCCCCTTATACCTCAGAAAAGACACAGTCTGATAAGACTATGTGTGCCCCGATAGCAGCTGGGTAGGGATCAGCAAGGAGTGTGCAGAATTAAAAACAGGTCAGGCAGAGAGGATTAAGGAGCAGTTTTAAGTAAATAATTAGAAATACCATGCCAGGCCACAAGGCCGCTCAAGAAGCAGATGTAGAAGAACACACAGCAAGTCTTGTAACATCGGCTTGGAACGCTGAAGGGAAATTAATTTTCTTTATTAAAAAACACCTAATACCTTTATAATTAAAAAATAAAAACATTAAAAGAGAAACATTTTTAAAAAATTAACTTTCCAAGTCTTGTAAAGCTGCTCTTAAGACTGAGCTAATGTATTTTATCCTCATTTGGAATTTGTGAGCCCACACCCATCACAGTATGAACAAGAAGAGACTTCCAAGGACTCCTTATCTCTACCTGAAAGCATCAAATGGGGGTGATACACAGCAGACTCCCAGAGCAGACACCCTAATAAATGACCCTCCCATAAGAATTTGCCCAGAGGGACAGTCTGATGTTCTAAAGAACATAAATGGAATGATCCAAAGTTAACAGAATTCTGAGAAAGAATTATCACATTTTACCCATCTCCCACATATCAAGTTTCTTTTCCCTGTCTAGCTTTAAGAAAAAGAAAAGGGACCCTTTACCAATTGAAGGACAAAACCAAATACTATTTTATAAGTTCTTATTCACCATGACTGGTGATTAACAAACAGAAAAAAAGGTTTGCTTTTTACTTTTATGGAACAAATGAGGGCATATAAATTACCTCAAAATAATCGAAGCTGGCACATGAAAAAATAAAAGCAAATACTGGTTTATGTCACTTTTTAAGAAGGAAAGGAAAAGAAAACAAGGTTGTCAGAACCTGAAAATGAGAGAAACTGACTAAAAGCAGGTCCAGGGAAATAACTACAAAACAGATGGTGTATACTTCGATCTGTTTACCGTCAGGAAGTAGATGTCTCCCAAATTCTGACCACATGGCACTGTGGCTCCAAGAACGCGATTCCCTTGCTTAATTACGCTGCGATGTATATATTTCTGGGACTCAAACCTGGCCTTGCAGCCTGGAGGGAGAATCCCATGGCAGGCTGATGAGCCGATGTGCCTCTGGAAACTGAGCCATGTGTTAAAAATCAAACTGCTCTGTCTTGATTTGCACCAACTTTCCAGTCGGCCCGTCCTTAGCTCAAACCCATTCCCCTGCACTCAGGGGTCACGTGATATTGAGGCTGCTATTACTTGTGACTCTCAGGGCCATGGTCTCGGCACTGATGAGATGGAGGAGATTACCCGAGCAGTGACAGATGGAAGGATTCAGACCACCTAGGGGCACCTTGTACGTGGCATGTGGTCAGCATATTGAAGGCAGCCATGTGGGGATCGAGCGGAGTGGGTCACATTTCCAACACCGACAGTGGTCCCACTCTACGCCAGGCGCCGCGCTGGATGCCAGGCCACCAGAGTGGGTACAACCAGGCACAGTCCTTCCCCTCCCAGGGTCTAACTCAAACGGCAGGGTGGATAGCAAACAACTAATCATTCCACAAATTTCAGTACCAATTCGTCCAGAGAAAAGACACAGGAGAGACTTTTATCCATGTGAGAAAAGGGTCAACATCAGCTGCGGCGAAAGAAACCCCAAATCAAACCCCAACATTCCCACTCGGCCTTCAGACAAAGGGGGAAACGCGGTCGCATACTGTGTTGCAGCTCTCAAACACGGTTCCGGGGCGTGTAAGTGGCACTGATGGGGCCACGGAAAGGACGACGTTTAGGGCACGAGAGCTGGAACAAGAAAGCAGAGCGTGGCCGGTTCCATCAGCCTCAGTTGGGAACGGTCACCTGGAGGAACCTCCACTTGTCACCACTCTGCCATGGGCACGAATGACTGAAAAATCACCGAGTGTTAATTTGGGGGTGAAATCCTTGCAAGTAGGCAAATTCGCAAAGACAGAATCAGCGAGGAAGGAAGATGGGCCACAGGCTGCCATGGTTAACGGTGACTGTCTCTGGGGAGGGCGGCCCGGTAAGGGAGACGCAGATGGGAGGGAAAATTCACTATCTAATGGGTATGCTTGTCTCCTTCTTTGATCTTTGTGTTGGGTGTGTTTAGTATGTACTCAAATAAAGGAACGGTTTCAAGAAACTGCAACAGCGACAAGACTCAGGGCCTGTAAGACTTCCTTCTGCCGTCTGTAGAAAGGGGATGATGTCATTTCCACCAGTGGATAGTGGTGAGGCTTCAAGACCACTTAGGAAAAGGCTAGGCATTTGGTACAGAGGGGTATTTAAACCCCCTTCCCCACGCTCCCCCAGGCCTTGACCCCTAAGGTGAAAAGTCTTCCACTGTCCTTCTAGAGCCTTGGTGGGTTCCGTGACCATGGTCATACCCTACTCTTTCTTTTCTAACTGTGCCAGGCACTCTGCTTGCCTATTCAATATCCACACCTCCCTCCCTTTCTCTCTCTCTAAATAATAACAAACTCGGATTTTGTTTAGCACAGCAATGTGCCTCAGTTAAAAATATCCACCGCCCCAGAAATCTTCTACAGCTGCATGAATGGGGCAAGTGAGCCACTTCTGGCCAATGAGGCAAGCGAAAACCGTCTTGACATCCGTTCCCAAATAAAAAGCAAAATTTCTGGAGGAGGAGGCATCTGGCCTTTCCCCCCTGCTTCCTGCCTGGAATGCAGACATGATACCTGGAAGAGCAGCAGCCATCCGTGACCACAAGGAAGACAACCTTACGCTACGAAAGGTGAGGAAGAAAAGGAAAACGGGCCTGGGTCTCGGATGAAGCCATTGGGCCCTAACAGTCCATCCTCAGTTATGGAGGAAGAAGAAAGCCCTCACTCTCTTAGGTTAGTGTGCTAGGTTTATCTCACAGGCACAGGTGAGATCGTCCTGAACTGATACTGCTTCCAGCAAAAGGATGTAGAGAGTCCTGGTCTGCCTTCCTCCCCTACCTTCCTTCCAAGGTAACTCGACTCGGGCCACAACCCAGCCACCACCAGCATGTGCAGATGTCTCTCCTCAACCCCAGCCCCAAATACCACGGACTGATGGGCCTCAGATCCCTTTCTCTCAGGCTACCGCCTCCAGCCCTCCACCACGGATGGACTTCTCTTAATCCCTATTTTGGGTCCTGGTTACCACTCGCTCCACAAAACAAAGCCAGCCTCACGCCCAACCTTGACCTGTCCTTAACGGCTCTGTGCTTCAAATCCTCCATCTGTAAACTGGAACGACTGGGGGACTAGCTTCACACGGGGTGTGGTGAGGATTCTTCAACATCATCGGGCTTCCAGCCGCTTCACCGGGAAGAGAATGTGCTGACCAGGCGATGCCTCGATCCAGAGGGGCTTAGCAGTTAATCATGTCCTTGGACGCAGCTGCCTGGGTACACGTGTGTGCGCATGATCTTGGCAGTCTTGACTTGTTCTTAGTTTGAAACTATCAGCAGGGCTGTGGGCTTTGATGTAGCCACAGGAAGCTGGGCTTTTTAGGTTTATTCAACATACCATGCGAATGTCTCCTACGTGCCAGGCATGGTTCTAAGCAGTGAAGATAAACAGTGAACGAGCAGTCAAAAATCCCTGACTTCATGCTTGTGATGGCGTCGTGGGGGAAACAGAGAAGGAGCAAAGGGACAGAGGCACAGAATGAGGCCACGAGGGGCAGAGTGTGAAGCAAATGGAGCCAGGGAAGGTGCTAGAGCATGCACTAGGGGCAGGCTAGCGGGGAGCTTTCTAGGGAGATGGCATGCAGGCAGAGACCTCAAAGAAATAAGAGAAGGACAGGACCACCAGACTCGGCAAACAAAAATACGGGACGCCCAGTCGAAACGCACGCGCTACTGGGGACACGTTAACACTATGCAACGATTTGCTACATTGCCACCCCAGGACACCAGGGTCCCATGAGCCATGAAAGAAGGACCAAACATACACACACCACAGCAGGCAGCCATTCTGCCCAAGTGAAACTCAGGTATTGGCCCGAGAGGGGAGGAAACCTGTGTCCATACAAAGACTCGTATGCCAATGTTCACGGCTGCCCCAAAGCTCCCCCATGTCCAGACCTCTTTCCTCAACTCCTTTTTTATTTCATTTTAACGGTGGCAAAATACAGACAGCACAAAACTTACCATCTCAACTGTTTTT
The DNA here is from genome assembly GCF_023721935.1 of Panthera uncia. Classification (NCBI taxonomy): domain Eukaryota; kingdom Metazoa; phylum Chordata; class Mammalia; order Carnivora; family Felidae; genus Panthera; species Panthera uncia. The sequence continues at coordinate 3,159,137 of NW_026057588.1, forward strand.
AACTGTACAGCTCAGGGGTACTAAACACGTTCATGCTGTTGTGCAGCCATCAACACCCTCTGCCTCCAGGACGTCTTACAAAACTGAGGCCCTGTGCCCATTAAACGATGGCGGCCCATTCTTCCCTCCCCAGGCCCTGGAGCCCGCCATCCCTCTTTCTGTCTCTATGTATTTGGGTACTCTGAACCTCTCCGATAAATGCAAACATACAGTGTTAAGTCTTGTGTGGCTGGCCTACCGCACTCAGGGTCACGTCCGCGAGGTCCATCCGCGTTGTAACACCTGGCCGAACCTTTTCAGGGCTGGATAACGTCCACTATACGCACATCCCACACGCTGCTTATCCTTGGCCCGTCCACAGATGCTCAGGCCGCTTCTACATTTTGCTGATTGCAAATAACACTGCTGCACACGTGGGTGCACATACTTCTCTCTGCGTTCGTTTCCTGCTACTTTGGACACACACACACACCAAAAGAGAAACACCTGGGTCACTTGGTAATTCCACATTTGACTTTTTGAGGAACGGCCATACTGTGTCTCTCTCAGTTCTGAGCCTGGTGGTCCTCGCACCCAGCAAGCTCCAAGCCAACAGCAGCCATGCCCCCCTTCACCCCGACCCGGAGCTGCCCCTCAGCGCCTGTCTCACCCTCCCTTCAACCGCAGGATCATCCCTGGTCCCTTCCTCCCTCACCCAGCAAGCAGCCAAGCCCCCTTGCTTCCGGTCAGAAGTGCCTCCTCTCCTGCCCCTTTTCATCTCATCCTTTCCAGAACTGAGTTTCTGAATTTCTCTCAGATCCATCTATGTCTTCCTATTGCCACGGCTCCCAGCTGATCCTGTTGATTGCCAGGGCTCCACCTGCCCATGGCTTTTGCATAACTGAAAGCCAGCAGCCCCCCAAAGCCTTCCTGAACCTCCAGTTACTGCCAACCCATTATCCTGTTGGGTATTCAAGATGGCGCTGGTACATAATGAGCCTTCAAAAATATTAGCACCCATATCTGTCCACTCATTCATCTCTCAAACATTACACTTGTGTATATATCTTAAGGAAATAAATATATAATATCCACATATATACCATCCATCTCTCATCTATCAAACGTTACACCCATGTATAGTCTTATGTAAATAAATATATAACATCCATGTATATATGTATCTGTGTGTGACATAGGTGTGTGAGAGAAAGATTCATACAGAAAATGCTTAAAAATACTTGTTATGGTGGTATGATTGTGATAGTTTATTAAAAGTATTTTTAAAGATTTTCTTTAACTTTAAAAAAATGTTTACTTATATGCTACGAGAGACAGAGAGTATGAATCAGAGAGAGAGGGAGAGAGAATCCCAAGCAGGCTCCGTGCTGTCAGCGCAGAGCCCAACGTGGGGCTCGAATTCACAAACTGGGAGATCACAACCTGAGCTGAAATCAAGAGTTGGACATTCAGCTGACTAAGCCACCCAGGTGCCCCTAAAGATTTTTTTAAACTAAAAAAATAACACAAAATCTTTGAGAAACATCAAACCCCATAGAAATGTGGAGAGAAAAACTATGGAAATACCCCACACCCTCCCTGGCATTCCACAGAGCCAATCACAATTTTCTTGCTTTTTTCCTTCTTGAAATTTTTTTGTACAAAAGAGGATATATGCATGCGTGTGTGTGTACATGTGTACACATACACACGTAGTTTCTATTTTACAGGAAAGAAATCATATTCTATACATTGTACGGCCACTTTACTTTTCTTGTTTTTTGAACTGACAGTCTATCCCGTACAACTTTTTATCCCACAATGCCAACCACTAATATTTTTTTTCTTTTCAGAAATTTTCTTTGTGTGTACCAAAATGAGTAAATTACAGATAAATATACACATACACACATTTTAAAAACAGGATCAAATTCAGACTCTACACATTGTTTACCAATATGCACAAGCAGGGGAGGGACAGAGAGAGGGAGACACAGAATCCGAAGGAGGCTCTAGGCCCGAGCTGTCAGCACAGAGCCCAACGTGGGGCTCCAACTCATAAACCGTGAGATCATGACCCGAGCCGAAGTCAGATGCTCAACTGACTGAGCCACCCGGGTGCCCCTATTTTTCTCTTTTTGACTCAACCGTGTGTCCCGGACCACCTTCTGTGCCCAAATGCATGCAGCTCTGCATTAAACTGTCAGACAGCCGCTCACGACTTCACAGCAGGGAGGTAACACGATTCGTTCGGTCGTTCCTATATGGACGGACACACAAGAGTAGCAGTTGCCAACTACCTTGTGCGCTCCTGTGAGTCCTGTAGGACTAGGACTAATTACGGGAAATAAGTTTTCTGTGTCAGGGGTTATGCATATTCAAAAAAAAATTTTTTTTTCAAGATTTTATTTTTAAGTAATCTCCACATCCAACATGGGGCTCGAACTCAACCCCGAGATCAAGCGTCGCACGCTCTTCCAATGGAGCCAGCAGGGCACCCCAGATTCAAAATGTTGGTAAGTCCGACCAAACCCCCCTTCAGGAGGTCATGCCTTTAAAACACTCACTCACCGTGTATGAGAGCCCGGCCTTTAACGATATTTTAATTTTTGGATTTGTCTGGAAGGCTGGCATTGTGTTTTTTTGATGTGTGTTCCCTAACTGATCAAGAAGTTGAGGCTCTCCTGCTAACTCTCCTGGCCTTTTCTCTTTCTTCTGCCGTTCATCTATTTACCACTTCGCTCTCATGCCTCCACCGTGACATGGAGGTCCTGCCTCTCTCTGTGTCTAAACTTCCCTCCGGTCTTGTCTCCATCTCCCCTCTCTACGCAAACCCAACTTGCAAAGGATTAAAATCTAAAACATCAGAAACAGAATGTGACAAAATGGCCACGCTGGAGAGTCAGAGTGAAAACTGGCCCGCGCGGGATCTCAGGAGTGAAGTGTGCCAAACAGCCTTGAAGCTGGGGATTAAAGTCTTTCTTCCATCTGGAACCTGGCGTCTACAAAACAGTGACCACATTGTGAGCCTTCCCAGAAAGAGCGCCGCGTTGCCTGGCTACCCTGCAATGTATATATGGCTTGGCAGCTGGCCTGGCTTTGCAGCTCAGAGGAAAATTCCAGGGTGGGATGCAAGCTGAGGTTCCAAGGACAAATGGGCCGGAAGGTTTAACCCCTTCTTTTCAGAGCTCGAGCTGAGGGGCCTTCTGGGCCCAGGTCAGCTCAGCCAGGTGGTCAGATTTCCAGGCTCTTTGGTTTTGTTCTTTGCAGAACGGACTTAGCAAGACCCAACTTGAAGACAGGTTTCCAGAACCCATGAGGTCCATAACCTACCTGGCACTCCCGGGACTCAGCATCTGGAAGAGGGTCTTCCTATTCAGTCACGTCCTGGCTCAGACACTCACTGAGCCCCAGAGCTTTGTGGCTCTGGGATGCAGGCCACTAACAGCTCTGGGCACAGGTCTCTACTCAGTAAACTGAGGGTGACCAGTCTTGGCTGGGCTGTGTTGAACATCCTACCAGAGTAGGAAGGTGACACGGAAATGCCCTGCCTCCGTTCCCTCCTCCTCTTCTTTTTAGCGTCCTTACGAATGGTCTGCCCTCCTCCCGCAGACCCTCATAGGTCAGTGACACCACACCCTATTCATTCTGTCTACATCTTTGCTATGGTTTCCAGCAGAGTGTTCAAGAAGGCATTTACAAGGCCCGCGAGGTTCTGCCTCCCAGCTCCCGCCGCTCCCCAGGCTCTGGCCTTGTTGGTCTTCATCTGGGTCTTTGATCACACCAAGGTAATTCCCGCCTCCAAGCCACCCTCCGATCAGATCAGGGCGGGCTGCTTCCCATACCGCAGGGGCTCACATGAAATACCATCTCCTCAAAGAGGCATTCCCAATTGTTCCATCTCAAATGCAGCTAAATCCAAGCTTCCAAACCTGCCCTCAACCCCAGACACTCAACCCCAGACCCTCAACCCCAGATGCTCAACCCCAGACCTTCACTGAGCTCCCTGAAGATGCTACCCCACCGCCCCCCATGCATTCTGTAGATCCCCAATTCCACCCCACCCCGACACTGGGTTACTCACTGAATTATCTCGTACTCATCGAATCGGGTGCCTGTTGGTTTGCTCGCCCGACAAGCACTCCCCTTTATTTTGGTCATCAAGCTTCCTATTTCATTTGAGGGGCCAGGCCACCCCTATTCTCAGCCCTTTGCGGTGAGTGGGAATGGCATCAATTCTGATCTAGGAATGGATACAGGTCTCAGGTCTGTGCAACCCAACCAGCATCTCAGGGACTGACTCACGGATGGGCCCGGAACTTCAGTAGAATTACTGGGAGAGAGGCACTCCGTCTCCACTGCTGCAATGGCAAGCGGCACCCACGCCTGGAGCTGTTGGTAGCATCTTCACCATCTTGAGGGGAGAGCCTATGGCAGAATGAAGCCCGATCAGAGGAAAGCAGGTCCCAGAGACTGAGAAATGAAGATCTCATCTTAATGACATCACTTGAAATGCTAGATCCAGCCGTACCTGAAGCACTCTGAACTTTACAGATAGGGAGACAAGACATTCCCACTCACTTTGTTTAAACCAACTTGAGTTTATTTTTCTGTCACTTAGATAGGAAATGTGTGTGACAGATAAAACCCCTATCTTAAGCCCTTGTCCCCACTCAGTTTGAAAACATTAAAGTCATCCCTGACTCTCCCCCCTTCTCCGTCCCCCACATTCAAAGACCTGCCATGTCTTGTGACGTCTACCTCATAAATGTGCCTTCCACCTCTCGTATCCTCCATGCTTCTGTCTCCATTTACCACCCTTCACACAGACACGTGTCCCAAGTCTCTAGTCCACTCCACCGTTATGTCTCCTCTGCTTTCTTGCCTCCACGTTGGCTCTCTCCATTCCAACATCCAATCTCAAAAGGGACATCCTTCCAAAACACCAACCTAACGCCCCCTCGCGCTTAGTGACGCGTCTTCAGTGACAAGAGACAGAAATACTAATTGCTAAAGCAAAACCAAACAAACAGAAATAAAAGTTGTGTACTGAATTGAGTAACTGAAAAGCCCAAGGGTGGTTGGCTTCAGGCGTAAATTGACCCGGATTCTTAAAAAATCTTGATCAGGGATCCATCCCTCTCCATCCCTAGGCTTTTCCCACAAAGCTTTGAGTGCTGCCCCTCATTGGCCCAGATGGAGTCACATGTCCATCCCGGAGCAAATTACAGTGGTTTCTATTAACCAGGTACAGATCCCAGGAGTCCCATACATTGGGGGGGTGGGGGGTGGGAGGGGGGTTATCCAAAAGGAGAAGGGGGTTTTGTTGGTTAAAGAGTGTGAGTATCGGATAAGCACCACCTTATGTCCATCCAAAGTGTACCACTACCTTTGAGATCAAGTTCAAGCTCCACAAGACCCCCTGTGTTTTCCTCTGCACCTATGTACACCCTGCCTTCCCCAACAACTACCACCTCTACACACCAGCTGCAAAAAACCACTCTGGGTTTCCTCAACCCTCTCATCCCCAGACTTCTGCATATGTCCACTCAACCCTGTGCTCGACCCTCCCCTGCTCCTCTTTTCAATCATTTCCTGCTCAGCTTTGAGGCCTCAAAGGTAATTGCTTCCAGGAAGGAGATCCCGAGACCCCACAAATGAGATCTGGTTCCTCCTTGTTTCTTTGGGGATATTAACCCTACCCCTTATTTTGGGGACTGTTTCTCCTCTACCCATATTCCCACCAAAGGTGACATACTATAACATTATTCTCTGTGCCCTGGGCACCGGGTGAGTGTGTGGCACACCTCAGGCCAGTTCAGAGCCGTCTAAGGACAAGGCGAGTAAGACTCATCCTTGCAGATGGGTAACCTAGGAATAGCACCGTTCTGACCTCATGGGGAAGATGTGCGTGACAGTCTGATGCCAACATGCAGATTCAAGTGGTAGAAGAGACAGCTGCTGGCTGCATTCCACCACCCTGAGGACAGCTACACTCCTTCCCCCCTCTGGGATTTGGTTACAGGAGCCAAGAAATTCCCCCTTTGCCTAAACTAGTTTGAGCTGTTTCTGAGATCCAGTCCTGTGTGAGGCTCCAAGCTGACAGTGTAAAGCCTGCTTGGGATTCTCTCTCTCCCTCTCTCTCTGCACCTCCCACATGTTCTCTCTCTTTCTCTCTCTCAAAATAAATAAATAAAATGTGAAGGAAAAAAAAAAAAAAAAACAGAAACAAATTGAATTCCAGAGATGCAACACAATATATGGTGGTTAAGGAATGCTATACGGCCTCAACTCCATTAATTATTTTCAATGTGTCTGTAAACAAGTCATTTAACCTCTCTGTACCTCCATATTTTCATGTGGGAAGCAGCGGTGATGATTAAAAAAAAAGTATGACCTCATAGGATTGTAGAGGATAAAGTAAGAAAATCTATACAAAGCACACAAACTGTGTTTCGCGTTTAGGCAGTCCCAAATAAGCATGAACTATGAATAGACCCACTTGCTGAACATTGCACAGAAAGAAGTAAGCAGAAATATTTGCTACTCCACTAGAAATGTGTGAGTGTAGACGGAAAACACGAAAGCGGATCTGAATGAGGCCGGCGGGTGTGTTTCGCTATCTGAACACACATGCATGCCTCACTTTTCTCATCATAGCTACTATGCATCCCACCCCATATGCTGTCTTTGCCGGCCAAGCACTCACTCCATCTCTTCTGAGACTAGCTCTTCTCTTACTCTCTTGTCATATGGTTCAGGTGGGGCTGATCCCCACCCTGCTGACTCCAGGAGCGGCCAAGGACCCAGGTCTGGCCCACAGTGCGGTAGGTCCTTTTGGCCTCAGTGATTAGTTCAGGGATGGGCATATCACCCAAGTAAGGGCACAAGGGAATGAATACCAGAAGGTGAGGATTACTGGGGGCTACCGTGGAGGCTGGGCCACTAGAGCACAGTCACGGAGGTAGGAAGAAGGTTGGAGGAGAGCATCGCCATGGAGGTCCAGTGAAGCTGGGTCAGTGGTGCATCTTGACTTGGTTAAGGAGAGGATAAGTTGTCAAGTACTTCTGAGAGCTGTCAGTGCAGTGGCCTTTCCGTGGGACAGTGTAGGTGAGAAGCAGAGGCCTGATGGGAAGGAAGTGAGGAGAGAAAGCCGTGTGGATGTGGGGGGAGGGTGCCTGTGAGGAGGGATGCCCTTGACCAGAGAGGGGAATGGGATCCAAGGCGGGGAGGGTGGCCTCAGGGAGGAGCGCAGCAGTCCCTGCAGAGGAACAAGTGAGGGGAGACACCGGGGCCCAGATGCAGGTGTGAAGGCAGTGTTGGAAGGAGATGGTAGGCCCCTTGTGATCCGCACAGTACGTGAGAAGAAGGTTGTGGCACCACGTGCAGCACCAAACAGCCACGTCCTGAACAGTGGGCTTCTACTAGTGCAACTCGTTCCTCCCAAACCACGCGGTTCAAATCCTGGCTCTGCTGTGTACTAGCTCTGGGACAAACTACCTCTCCCTTTCCTGATTCAGTTTCCCTACATGAAAAATGAAACACAAACAACAACAACAACAACAACAACAAAAAACCAAAGAACCAATCTCTGGAAGTATCCAACCAAAAGCTTACTGTGAGCACCCACTGTAACACGGCTCAGCTCACCTGCTTATCTTGGATGAATATTACTCATTGCTTATAATGAGACCGTATTCAAAGCAACTCAAGAAGAAAGCTTGAGTTGAGTAAGCTGGAAGGTGGCAGCTTACAAAAGGAGTATGTCCCCTGCCTTATTTTTTAAAATGTATTTATTTTTTTTAGTAATCTCTATGCCCAACGTGGGGCTCAAATTTATGACCCTGAGATCAAGTGCACATGCTCTTCCCATTGAGCCAGCCAGGCGCCCCTGTCCCTCACTTGTTGTAGATTATTATGATTATATTATATTAATCTTATAACATACAATGAAATATGTATCACAATATTATATATGGCAATCTCATACATAACTACGTATGAATACAATTTCACATATAAGTGTAAAACAATAAATACTAATAATATATAATAACTGTGTTGTAGATCATCCATCACTTATTGTAGCATCCACAACACGGGCCCTGCACCAGTTTACCCAGTAAAATAAGGATTGGGAGGAATATGCTGGCAGAGAAATAATTAAGAGTGAACTGGGTATTTATTGACTATTGAAGATGGAGATACAATATACAATCATCTTTCGGTGAAAGCTAGTGAAAGCCTTTCTCCTACAAGTCTGGGTAAGTGTCCTGGAAGACAGAAAGCACAGCATTATTTCCAGTTTATTCCTTTCACTTCATGCCTTAACCTTGATTTGTCAGAGCAGATCTGGCCCCTTTACTCCCTCCTGCTCTAAGCAGTCTTTCTAATTGTCTCCTGGTTTGGGGTCCCAAGGGTTTTCTCAGCCCAAGACAATGGGCCTCGGTGAGACTGGGGGGCAGGGGAGAGGTATGCTATTCATCTGGAGAGTGCCTCTCATCACTGGCGCCTCTCTGGGAAATTGCTTCTCTTAAACAATCGGCCTTTCTTCTGTCTTTCTTCCCTGCCTTGGGGGGCGTGCGTGCCTCCAGGGTTACAAGTAACTTCATTTGAAGGCCACAGCTCTAATGACCTTCAGGTCTTGGATTGATCTGGAGCCTCCAGCCCTCTGGCCCACTCATTCTCTCCTGGGACACTCCCAGGCTGCCACACCAGACTGAGGGACGCCAGGAGCCTCCTTTCCTTAATCCCCCCAGCTGGGGCTGGAGGCCCTTGCTACGGGTGGCCGGAAGAAAGCTTGTTCCCCCAATCCATTGGTCTTGCAACCTCAGGCAAGCCCCCTGTCCTGTACACTGTCCCTGATCCTGTACAGGATCTGTACACAGGCGGGATCTCAGGGATGCAATCCACCTATAAAGGGAAAGATAGTTACTGTTTTCATACCAGGAATGGAGGAGGCCTCGACTCTATTAATGTGTGTCAGGAAGCAGGTAAGCACAGACCCACTTGTAAATGTTTTCATATCCAGGAATGGGGTAGACAGAGACCCTGCCTCTGCTCTCATCCACGTTCGGGACAGGTGACCCAGTAAAGCCTGTCTCTAGCAGCAGTGAGAAGGATTCAGACAAAACCCGGAACTTCCTATATCCCCCTTTTTGGCCCCAGAATCCTGCAGAGCAGAGGAGGGGAGCAGGTAGAGAGGGGCAGAAGGGTCTCACCCCATGCACCCTACAAATCAAAGAGCAAGAAGGCTCCCAATTCCCAGGCCTGGTACAGAGCCCTCTGGGGCCCCAGGAGCCATAGTCTATCCCTCAGACGCCATAGTACAGGTCAGTGACAGGTGGTTCCCCTCTGGAAGCCCCTGTTCTCCCTCCCTAGTGCCGACTACAGGAATTCAGAGACTCTGCCTGGGACAGTCTGGTGTAAACTATAAATACAATTCTATCAGACACCCAACAATGGGGCTCATGCAACAAGTATCTTACATACCCACGTCCCAGGCACTGTGCTAAGTTCTGGGGAGTCACCGGAGCTCATGAAGATTTGTTCCTTTTCTCCTGGGGGGGGGGCGGACCAGGGAATGGGGGCTCTGACAATGTCAAGACAACTTTTAAAATTAATGGCAACGGGCAATGGTTTCTTGGATGTGACACCAAAAACACAGGCGAGGAAGGCAAAAGCAGGCAACAAACTTGAAAACTTGCACGCAGCAAAGGAAACCATCAACAACATGAAAGGGCATATGGAATGGGAGGCAATGTTTGCAAATGGTAGAGCCAACGAGGGGTTAATATTCAAAGCATATGCAAAGAGCCTCTAAATTCAACAATAAAGGAGCCAAAGACTTCAGATGCTTCTCTGAGGATGATGATACGAATGGCCAACAAGTACTTAAATAGGTGCTCAACAGGACTGATCATCAGAGAATGCAAACCAAACCCACAATGAGATGTCCTCTCACACCCATTAGGATGGTGATTACAAAAAAAAAAAAAAAAAAGGAAAAAGAACACAACAGAAAAAAAAAAAAAAAAAAGAAACCAGTGTCATCAACGATGTGGAGGAAATGGAACACGTGTACACTGTTGGTGGCATTCCAAAATGGTGGGACTGCAATGGAAACCAGTAGGGAGGTCCCTCCGAAAAAGAAAAGAGAAGGACCCTATGATCCAGCAATCCCATTTCTGGGCATACACCCAAAAAAATTGACAGCTGGGTCTCAAAGAGGTATTTGCACACCCATGTTCTCAGCAACGTTTTTCACAGGGGCCAAGAGGCTGAAGCCACACGGATGTGAAGAAGCAAAATGTGGTCCATCCATACAATGGAGTATTATGCACCCTTCAAAGAGAAGGCAATCCTGCCACCTGCTATAACATAAACGAACCTCCAGGATATGATGTTAACTGAAAAAGACCCTGTCACAAAAAGACAAATATTGTATGATTCCACTTCTGTGAGGTTCTTAGGGCATTCACATTAATACAACTAAGAGAAGAACACTGTTTACCAGGAGCTGAGGGAAGGGGGCAATGCGGAGTTGTTGTTTCATTGGTACAGAATTTCAGATTTGCACGATAAAAAAGTTCCGGAGACTTGTGTCTCACAACAGTGTTGAATACACCACTGGGTTGTACACTGAAAAATGTTTAAGATGGTAAACTTTATGTTCTGTGTGTTTTACCCCGATTTTAAAAATGGAGATAATAAAACAGGGTAACCTGCTGGTTCCTTGGGAATTTCTACGTAGGAGAGGCTTCAGAAGGGTGAGGAGGGATCTTGTAGCTGGTTTGTGTATCACTCTATAAATAACCTGGAGAAGACCTCAGTTATCCACATCCAAGAATGGGTATTAATTGTGGGGCTGGGGCCACATAGGAGGTGACACCCATTTTTGGACGGCATAAGGGACTATTATTCCAGCTGGAGTTTTTGGGAAAAGACCCCTCTGAAGAGACAACACTTAAGCCAAAGCCTCCGGGCTGGCGTAAGGGTCTTATAAGGGCGAGAGGCCATAGGGACATTGCAATCTGTAGCAACGGCTACAACCATCACTTCCATTGTTCTTAACTGTGTTGTCAGTTCCCAGAGACTGTAGCTATGGTGCGCATTGCCAGGATAAATCCTTTAACCAGACAATGTCCCCTTGCATGGAGCAGGGCAGGCGAAGCAGGCTCCTCGGGGGAACAAAAGCATGGCTTGCAGCACTCGCCAATGCCCACCGTGTAAATCCTCCCACTGTGGCTGATTTCAAGCTAACAAGGTCGCGTCACTGAAGATGCGGCTGGAAAGAGACGAGCTCCAGGAGCTCTTCTGAGCCCGTGCAGGCCAGCACCAGCCTGCCACTGGGACTTCTCTTATTCTGGGCGGGATCAGGGAAAGTCTCCCAGAAGAAGGGTCCTGAAAAGTGGAGACAGAACCGGGAAGGACAGGCAATGGGAAGGAAGGGGTTTCAGGCTAAGAGCTCCATAGCTCCCAGTCTGGCCCTCAAGAGTGGCCTCCAAGAAGGGCAGTGTGACAAACGTGGGGAGTGGAAACCCGGTCTGCCTTCTTTTTTTTTTTTTTCTTTTTTTGTAATTGTGGTGAAATGCACGTGGTGTAAAATTTTACTGTCTTAATAATTTTTAAGTGTACAGTTCAATAGCGTTAAGTACTTCCACGTTGTTGGGTAGCTGTCCCCACTACCCATGCCCAAACTCTTCATCCTGCGAAACTGAAACTGTGGCCCCATTAAAAACCAACTCCCCGTTTCCCCCTGCCCCAGCCCCTGGTGCCTGCCTTCCTACTTTCTGTCTCTATGAATGTGACTCCTCCAGGTACCTCCTAAAAGTGGGCTCATGCAGTAGTTGTCTTTTTTGTGACTGGCTTATTTCTCTCAGCGTGATGTCCTCCGGGTCCATTCACGTTGTGGCACCTGCCAGAATTTCCCTCCTTTGGAAGGCTGGAGAGTATTCCATTTGTACGGACAGACTACATTTTGTTTCTCCATCCATTCATCAACGGACACTTGGGTTGCTTCTGACTCTTGATTTTGTGAGTAATATTGCTGAGAACATTGGTGTGCAAATGTCTGAGACACTACTTTTAATCCTTTTGGGTCTATAGCCAGAAGTAGAATGGGTGGGTAGAGACCCAGCCTGTTTCTCACATTACTCTTGCCCCAGCATAATGTCTGGCACTCACAAGGGTCTTGGGAGATACCGAACCATGCCTAGAAAAAGGTCTTAGGAAGAATCCTCCTACGCTAGCACTGGGCATCCAGCATCCACCAAGAACTCCATAGAAGTTACCTCATTTAAAGTAGGACCTGTCAGGATGCCCATTCCACAGGGGTTCAGAGAAGTGAGACCACTGGAGTGGAGGGGCCGCAAAAGAAACAGGATTTATGGGCAGAGCCTGGCTCTACTGGAATGTCCAATAAATGCTGAGGGGGGTGGTCTTCATCCCAAGGGCTGCTGACTGCTTTTCAGCAAGGAGGGCGGTGTTAACAGATTTTTCTCCAGTGAAGACCCTTCTGACTGTAAGCAAAGCGCATCAGATGCCACTCAAGTCCAAAGTGACCTGGAGTTAATGTGTGGTCACAGAGACGGGGGAGAAGAGGAATGGTTTGAAAGACATCGGCGAGGACAGTTGGGCACAACTTAATGTACAAGATCTGGGCTCCCCAGTTCCCACCTTGCGTATAACCACATGGCTGACCCGTGACCCTTCCCTAAAAATGGGACCACATTTACATAGGGATGGTTAGCAGTTGCTGGGCAGGGATCTCCTCAAGGGAGGGCCAGCCACGTGTTACCCCATTTGCTGAGCCTGCAGATGTGTCCTTGGATCAAATGACAGCTGTGGGGGCGGACAGGGCTAAGGGCAGGAAGAACAGAGCCTGGACTTAATCCGCCACAGTTGTTCTGGCTTTGAAAGGAATATGTTGTCCAGGCTGGCCTATCTCTTGTCTCTTTTACAGAAGATTGTTCTATTCTTCCCATGCTAAACGGAATATGTGCCCACTGCAACTACTTTGGAAATTGCATGCACACATATGTACATATATACATACGTGGAAAAAAATTAAAACTACCCACAAGAGTAACCAGAGATGAGTCTTGGAAACATTTTGGAATATTTTCACACATTACCTTCCCAGTGAAAATATATTCATAAAACCACTTGTAATGAAATTGTGAGGATGCTATTCATTCGGCAATTTTTACCAGAGTGCCTACTTGTGCAAAGCACTGTTTCAGGTGCTAGGGATACCACAGCTTACAAAACAGCAAAAATTGAGCCCCTGACTTTGTGGAGTTGACACGTGTTGTGTCCACTTTGTGCTTCCCACTTTTTCCTTTTTCAGGAACATACGCCCCTGTTCTCACCAAACACCTTGCGCTCCCCACCACCCCACCCCCCCGCCCCTGGGCGGACATCTGGCAACGTCTGGGGAAGAGTTTGGCCACACAACTGGGGGTGGCCAGTGCTCCTGGCATTTAAAGGGCAGTGCTCCTGGCACTTAACGAGTGGAGGCCAGGGATGCTGCTGGCCTCCCCACTGCCACACACACCAAAGAATAATCAGACATCAGTGTCAGAGGCGCTGATGTTGGGAAACCCAGCTCTGTAGGTACCTCAACATACACACCCACAATATTCTTAGCCATCATCTGTTTATAACTCACAGTGAGTTATACTGTATCATAGTTGGAAAAAATGTACAAACACAGCTTTAAGGTGAGTTCAATTGCCTCTCTTCACTTCGTACTATGGAGGGTTTATTGTTCCCCTAAACCCTCCTAAGTGGAAATTAAAGAGCCTCTTCTGCCTCAAAGCCTAATGGTTTTTAATAACGGAGCTTCTTCCTCTTCTTTTTTTTTTTTTTTTCTAATAGCAATTGGAGCGGGGGGTGTTGGTCGGTTTGAAGTAAGGGAGTGGCAAAATCTTACTTGTGTGGGGAATCAATCGGAGGGTGGGCAGGAATGGAAGCAGGGATACCATCAGGAGACTGATGACGTAATCCAGGAGAAAGATGAGGGTGGAATGGGCCAGGGGGCCCCGCAAAGGAGGTGGAGAGATCTTGTCTGAAGACGGTGTTTTGAGGCATAATGGACAGGACTTTGTGGCTTGTGGTATACGGGGACTGTGGTCAGGGGGACAGGTGCACTGATATCCATGCTTCTGCCTTACAACTATGACAGGCATTCCCATTCCCAAGAGATGTGTAGGCTAATGACCTGCCAAGATTTTACTCCTGAGTAAAAACATCACTTCCTTCCAGGGAAAGAAGGCCAGATCAGCCAGGACAGGTTCGGGAGCAGTGTGGGGTCATTTCTACTCCTTTCCTTCCCCTAAACTCCCCTACTGAAGGAGGATTAGGGCCTCCAGGAGGCACATTTGGGGAGAATACCGGAAATGGGCAGGAACAAATCTCTCCTGGAAACGTGAGCCCGGGCTACCCCTCCATTCCCCGGGTCACAAAAGGGGCCAGGTTCCTGTTGCCAAGCCACCTGGACTTGAACTACCGGGGGATTTCCGCCATGCCGTTGGTCAGCTCTGTACCCGGGCATCCCAGCTGATGTTGAAGACCGGGCTGGAGGGAGGCTACATAGAGGCAGGGAGACCACTAAGGAGGTGATTCACTAATGTAAAACGTTCTCCTTGCGCTGTTCTAACTCAGCGAACAAAACACACTGAAATTTCTGCCCTCATGGAACTCACATTCTAGCGTGGCTTTTCTCAACCTGGAGGGACTGACATTCTGGGCTGGATGATCTCTGTTGTAGGGGTCCGCTCTGTGCTTTGTAGGGTGTTCAGCAGCGTCCCTGGTCTCCACCACTAGATGCCAGCAGCATCCCCCACCCCCAAGTTCGGACAACCAAAAATGTCTCCAGACATTGTCAAATGTCCCGCAGGCAGAACATTGCCTCAAGTCGAAAATCCCTGTTCTAACAGGATTTAGGACTAACAGGAGAGGACAGCCAAAAAAGATAAATGGAATCATTCAGGAAATTATACAGTGTTCTAGCAAGTGATATGTGAGCCTGTTAAAGATGGTACAGAATGCTAGGCAGCGTTAGAGGAAAAATTATCCAGGGCACTTTTTTCCAGTTTTATTGAAATATAATTGACGTATAACATTGTGTAAGGTGTACGATGTGTGGATTTGATACATTTATATACTTCAACATGATTACCAGCACAGCTAACACCTCCACCCTTCATGACGCTTGTTAAAGACGGTAAAGATTTTTTATAGGATATATATATTTTTTAAGTTTATTTGTTTATTTTGGAAAAGACAGCGAGAGAGAGAATCCCAAGCAGGCTCCCTGCTGTCAGCGCATGGGGCCTGATGTGGGGGCTCAATCTCATGAACCATGAGATCGTGACCCGAGCCGAAATCAAGAGTTGGGACTCTCAACCGACTGAGCCACCCAGGCACCCCAAAGATGGTAAAGAAGATTTTATTCAAGAGAGCTGCTACAATGGGCTTTCAAAGTAGGGGCTACTACAGTAGGGGAGAGAGATCAGGATCAACTCTGAATATAATAAGGAAAAGTGGAGATTTACAGCCAGGGATGGGTGAAAAATTATGAAGAAGTAGGTAAATTCTTTACTAAACTGACCTAATAGGATTCTTGCTGAAGGTAGGCCAGGGTGATACAAGTCTGAAAGTGATCAGACCAATGACAGGGAAGTTTTGCCAAACTGACTCAGGCCAAGGACAGAGTGGAAGGCTGGGGAACCCAGTCAGGAAGCCTGAGTAGAGTTAGGTCAAGGAAGGGGCCTCATCAGTGGAAGGGAGAAGGTGCTGCATTTTTGAACAGGGAAGTCAGGACAAGCCTTGTTGAGGAGGCCAAGAGTTGGCAAAGGAATTGCATTGACTCTGTAGATTGTTTTGGGTCATACGGACATTTTAACAATATTAATTCTTCCGATCCATGAATGTGGGATATTTCTCCATTCGTTTGTGTCTTCTATGGTTTATGTTTGGTTCTCAGTGTAGAGAACTTTCACTTGCCTTGTTAAATGCATTTCTAAGTATTTTATTGGTTTTGATGCTATCACAAATGGGATTATTTTCTTTCTTCTTCAGATAATTCATCGTTAGTGTACAGAAATGCCACTGACTTTTGTATATTGATTTTATATCCCACAAGTTTACTGACTTTGTTAATCTGTTCTAGCAGTTTTTTGGTGGAGTCTTAGGGTTTTTTACATATCTCAACAAAACTGAAAAGAATAAAATACAAAGTATTAAAAAGAAAGAGTTGACAAAAGATGAGAAAAGCTGGGGATGAAGAAAAAGGGGGTGCTTAGAGAGAAGCAGAGGGGAGGAGGCCAGACGGAAGAAGGTGTATTTGAAGGTGGAGCCCATAAATTTTCTGGTACAAGAGGTGTGAGGAGTAGTCAGAGATGTTTCTGGCTCTGTGGCTTGGAAACTGGATGGATGGAGGCCCATTGGCTGAGCTGGGAATTGCTGGAAGAAGGTCCTGTCTGAAAAAGACCTGATCGGATTTCTTACAAGCTTTGCACTTCAGGTGCTCAATGCCATCCAAGCACCAAGGCCCAGGAGTCAACTAACTCTGATCAGAGGTCTGGGCTGGAGAAAGAGGCGGCCATGGGAGAGGATGGGAGAGGATGAGCAAAGCTTGGATTAGGATGAGGTGAGTGAGGCATTGCCCTCATAGGCTGAAAGTTCAGGAACTGAGATAAAGAACATTTTAGTGGATTGTTTTTTAAAAAATCAAAATGAATGCCAAAGAATCCATAGTGAACAAAATACAAAACTTTTAGATTTTTAAAATCTTAATTTCACTAAAATTCTAGATTTAAAATTTTTAATTTCATTTAAATTTTTGATTCTAATATTTAATTTAATTAAAAATTTTGATTTGTGATTTTAAAACTTAATTTTTTTAAAAGAATTCTAAAGACAGTGTCAGTAACAGTGCCATGCCACGTTATGTCAGAGCTTGAGGGTAACGGAAAAATCAGCAATGCCAGATGGCCTCATTTAAAATGTTGGTACCGTTCATCACAGATTGTTTTGCATTCATTTTGATTCTTTAAAATGTTGCATTCAGGGGCACCTGGATGGCTCAGTTGGTTAAGCGTCTGACTCTTGGTTTTGGCTCAGGTCACTATCTCGTGGTTCATGAGTTCGAGCCCTGCGTCCGGATGCAGAACTTTCTTGGGATTTTCTCTCTTTTTCTGCCCCCCCCCCAAATAAATAAATAAACTTAAAAAAAACTTTGTTTAAAAAAATAAATAAATAAAACGTTGCATTCAAACATTATTTATCTTTGGCACTGAGTTTTTTGGTGTCTCTTTAAATTTTGGGGGATTCACCTTATGCAAGCCTAGACCCTGAGGCTGTGTGAAGTGGAAAGCACTGGTTCTGGCCATATGCAATTCACCATATTGGTGTTTACTTTCCAAGGGAGAGGACGGGACAGTAGGGAGAAACAATCTGAGGCTAATTACATCCTGAGGCAAAGGCTACTACCGCATGATTTCACCATAGGTTCACTATTCTCCAGTCTACCTCTGCTCAAGGAACATTAAATTCCCCAAGTTGATACTGTGTTAGGTAGGAGGGGCAGGCAAGCAATGAATGGGCAATCTGGAATATAGAGAATTTTTTTTTACAATCTTTCTTTCTTTCTTTCTTTCTTTCTTTCTTTCTTTCTTTCTTTCTT
>NW_026057588.1:3176817-3215085 GCF_023721935.1 Panthera uncia
CTTTCTTTCTTTCTTTCTTTCTTTCTTTCTTTCTTTCTTTCTTTCTTAATGTTCATTTATTTAAGAGAAAGCCAGCATGAGCAGGGGAGGTGCAGATAGAGGGAAAGAGAGAATCCCAAGTAGGCTCCACAATGTCAGCGCAGAGCCCACGTGGGGCTCAATCCCACAAACCATGTGATCATGACCTCAGCCTACATTAAGAGTCAGACACACAACCATTTGAGACACCCAGGCACCCCAGAATATAAAGACTTAGGTGAAATGAATTTTGCTCATAGGGAGAACTTGTGGCATCTGTCCAAAAACCAGGGGTAATACTTTGTCACTCCTACTGGAGGAAAGAGACATATTCTGAGGAAAGCACAGAAAACTTAGAAATGCAAGAATAGGGGTGCCAGGGTGGCTCAGTTGGTTGAGTGTCCAACTTCAATTCAGGTCATAATCTCATGGTTCCTGAGTTCTAGCCCAGCATCAGGCTTTGTGCTGACAGCTCGGAGCCTGGAGCCTGCTTTAGATTCTGGGTCTCCCTCCCTCTCTGCCCCTCCCCCACTCATGCTCTGTCTCTCTCTCTTTCAAAAATAAATAAACATTAAAAAACTAAACACACACACACACACACACACACACACACACACACACACACACACAATCCCACAATAAGACTACTACTCTGTTATGGGCTGAATTATATCCCCTGAGTTCATATGTTGAAGTCCTAACCCCAGTATCTTAGAATGAAACTATACTGGAAGATAGGACCCTTCAAGAGACAGTTAAGGTAAAATGAGGTCATTAGAGTAAACCCTAATCCAATCTGCCTACTATCCCTATAAGAGGAAATTTGCATATACACAGGGACAGGGGAAAGACACTATCTACAGGCCAAGGAGAAAGAAGGCCTCAAGAGAAACTGACCCTGTAGACACCTTGATCTTGGACTTCTAGTCTCCAGAATTGCACAAAAATAGATTTCTACCATGGTGGTGCTCTGTTATGGCAACCCTAGCAGACGAATACAATTCAGTATGTGAAATAAAAGGTCAATGCTGAACTCATTTTTTTTACCATAATGGGGGAGTACAAGGCTGGTTGGGTCACCTCTGTACAGAATCGACTGACTTTATACAGAATTTGGAGCTCAGGGTTTGGCAGGCCTTCTGGGACACAACCAGGTTGACATCATCTACAGGACCGTGGTCTCTCAAGTGAGACCCCTATTGATTGGTTGGCACTTATAGGCGTGTTTATCAGAGTGAGTCCATCCTTGATGAGCTCTTTCAGTGGCTGACTTTCCAAAGCAAAGTGCTGACACTGATTGTTTGGCTTGCAAAAAGTGCATTCTCTGAGGCGAGTTTTCACCGATCGGTTGAATGGGTTTAAAACTGATTCTGGTGGCTGTTTGTTTCCCTGGCTGGGGACCAACGCGTCTTTTCCCAACTTGTGGGAACTTCCTTATTCTCAACTTGTTTGATGATGACTCTGGCCCCACAAGACTGTCAGCTCAATGAAAAGAGGAACATGATCTGAATTGCTTATCGTGTCTAGAACACGACTGGTATAGATGAAATACTCAATGTTGGAGACGATTATTATTCCTCGCTCAGTATGCCTTCCTGGGAGTCACCATCTAGGCTCCTTGAACGAGAATGGGAGAATGGCCTAGTCAAAGGATGTGCACATCTTCAGCTTTGATATCTAAAAGCAAAAGAAGACAAGCTAGAAGGAGAAAGTGGAGCCAGGAAACCAAGGGAACAGAGGGTCAAAGAAGGCACTAGAAGAAAGTGTTTTTAAGAAAGACAAAGAGGTCAATTGTGTAGATGGCCATGGTGAAGCCACATAACCTGAGGACACAGAAGTGACCACTAGACCTAACAACATAGTAGGTTTTGAGCAGAGCAATTTCAGGGGTGTGGGGTGAATGGAAGGCTATTTAGAAGGAACTGGTGTGAGAATGTGTTCTAAAATATAGTATATCAACAGGAAATGTGAGGTGCAGCAAGGCCAACAGATCAGAAGATGACTGTCATTAAAAAGATAGTTTGTGGGGCGCCTGGGTGGCTCAGTCGGTTAAGCGTCCAACTTCAGCTCGGGTCACGATCTCGTGGTCCGCGAGTTCGAGTCCCGCATCAGGCTCTGGGCTGATGGCTCAGAGCCTAGAGCCTGCTTCCGATTCTGTGTCTCCCTCTCTCTCTGCCCCTCCCCCGTTCATGCTCTGTCTCTCTCTGTCTCAAAAATAAATAAACGTTAAAAAAAATTAAAAAAAAAAAAAAAAGATAGTTTGTTGGGGCACCTGGCTGGCCCAGTTGGAGGAACATGCAACTCTTGATCTTGGGGTTGAGTTTGAGCCCCATTGTTGGGTGTAGCGATTACACTCAATCAATCAATCAAGCAAGCAAGCAAGCAAGCTTTAAAAAAAAGATAGTTTGTTACAATTCCCAAGAAGGGCACACCATGCCCTGCAGGTCTATAAGGGCCAGTCAGGAGGCAGAGGGAGCCGGGGAGAAATGTGGGTAAGAACCTTTATTGTGGTTTCTGAAAAAAAGGAACAGGTGAGGTAGAATAAGTCAGGTTAGGATTCGCTACACTGAATAATTTCAGTGGGTTGTGGGGCACAGGTGATGTCCCTGGTCCTCTGGTACCTGGCTCTGGGGTAACTAAAGCACAGGAATGGTGGTCCAGAGTGTGAGAAGCTGACAAAAGGTGGTGTGGTCAGGAATGTATAGACTGGGGATTGATGAATCTGCATTTGAAAAAAAAGCACACCCCCAGGAAGAAGGCTTCTCCTGAGGAGGGGGGTGCAGTGAGGGAGGCAGGAGGCCGTGGCAAGGAGACATAGGCACACTACTGGCTTATCCAGAAAATAAGATACTGGCTTGTCCAGTATGGGCATGTAGGGCAGATATGACAGCATCACATTTACAGAAGCTGGAAACATGGTTAATACAAAATAGAAGGCGAGGAACAAAGCATGGGCAATGAGCCCAGACAAATCTTGAGAGAAAGCGTGGGCTCCCCAGAGAACAGAAAGAAAGGTCATTACGGCTGGAGGCGGGGGCAGCTAGGAGACAAGGATGAAGAGGAAGCCAAAGTCTGGGACAAAGAGCCAGGTCAGAGGTATTCATGTGACCCAGGTTGAGGGACTTGCAATTTATTGTAAGGGCCATGGAAGCCACTCTGGATGTTTGGCGGACTGGGTGGAAGGTGACAGGAGGAGGGAGCACACGTAGGAGACAGTGGTCCAGAGAGACAAGCTGGCAACATAGACATGGTGATGGAACAGATACAAAAGGACCCAGTTGACAGGTTCTGAGATGGTGGGAGGTGATCAACTGTTGAACAGGTACAGAGATTTGGAGACAGGTTGAAAGGGAGATTTCTGGCCGAAGCCCGTGCTCTCTGAGGAAAGTGAGCTTCAAAAGTTCACACAGGGCCTCCCGCCAATGCCCCACCTCAGAATGTTCCCTTGATTCCTGGGCTGAAGGCCAGGCAGGGACCACACAATATATGCAGTGCAGTCTATGGGATGTGTGGGTGTGGGGGACAGGGACTGGAACTTCCAATCTTCCAATGTTCCATCCACATTTCAAAACCAAACAAACATGCCCCTGGTAATGATCTTTCCCACTGATTAACCCTGGATCTTGGGGCTGACAGTCTACCCCCGTTCATGCTCTAATAAAACCGTTCAGTGTCCTGAATCCCCTTCACAATGGCCACTACGGAGAAAGGCCCTGATTACTGTCCAATGAACTAAATTCCAAAATATATCTGGAATGCAACCATAAGAGAATGGGAATATTTTTACTGTTACTATGTGTCACCTCCCTGTATCTATATCAAGGTATACGCATGCATACACACACACACACACACACCCCCCAAAATGCAAGTATGTATTGATGAACGTTGTCTATTTTCTTAGAACAGTAATATGATGTAGTTGTTCATAAGGTGATGCAAATATAGCTTCTAGACACGTTCTGTTTTCTAAGCCAAAACTGCCACTCCATGGACTTTCCAAACAGAACTTGGGAGTCTCCACTCCACACGAGCCTTGGAGGGGAGGTGGGTCTTCAGCCAAAGAGCCGCAGGAATCTTTTGGAGGATTTTAGGTAGAGGAATGATGGTCTGATTCTCATTTTTAAAAGGCATGGAGAATGGATTCGAAGAGGTAAAAATGCAAAGGGATTAGGACTTGATTGCAGGGTCCAAGCGGTGGTAGTGGTGGCCCTCTCTGTACTGGAAACAACGAGATCAGGCCTGAGGAAAAGAGCTATTTCAGGAGGCCAAATTGGCAGGGCTGGTGAGTGATGGGCTATATCAGGTGTGCTGAGGAGACTGACAAGGACACAGGCCAAGTTTTTGCCCTGGCCTCCGAGAAGAGCTGTGCTTCACCACAGGCAGATGGCTAGTTCTCTGCAAGACCAGGATCATGTTTAGGTGCATATTTCTGCAGAGGAGTTCCTGAAAGAGGTAGAGTTGATCGTATACACCCACTGGGGGTAAAGTGTTAACTCCTGAAGGCAGGACTGGTTGCAGTTTGCAGGGCCCAGTGCAAAATGGAAATTGTTCAAAACCAGGAAAAAAGGCACGTGGAAGGCACAAAACTGTATAGTGCTTCTTCCTTCCTTCCATGGTCTCCCTCATGACCTGTCCTGGTGTTTTTCCTTTGCTAATTCATGCCATGCTTCCTTGCACAGGGACGGTTGTGTGGTGAGTGCAGAGCATCCTAGGCAATGGATTCAGATACGTATGCAGAGCTCACTAGCTGCTAGGTTCCTTGAGAGTGAGGCGCCACACCCAGGTCGGGGCAGGGAAGCAAACCAAGTATTCCCCCATCACATACCAACAGTGAGTGGATAAGCAATTCCCAGAGGCCTGACTCAGGCGGGGTGAGAGTCCTGCCCCCGGCAGTCAATCGCCCACTGGATGCACCTGCCTCCACCTCCGCACTGCCTTCTCTTCCACCTAACCTCTCTGCCTCGCTCTTTTTAAATGTTTATTTATTTTGAAGGGCGGGGGAAGGGGCAGAAAGCGAGGGAGACAGAATCCCAAGCAGGCTCCATGCTGTCAGAGCAGAGCCCAGTGTGGGGCTCAAACTCACAAACCGTGAGATCGTGACCTGAGCTGGAACCAAGAGTTGGATGCTTAACCAACAGTCACCCAGGTGCCCCTCTCTGCCTCAGTGTTATAAGGACACTGGTCATTGGTAGGGTCCACTCGAGTGATCCATAATGATCTCATGTCAAAACTCTTAATTTAATCACACCAGCAAACAGCCTTTTCCCAAATAAGGTAACATTCACAGGTTCTCTGGATTTGGATGAAGATGTATCTTTCTGGGGGCAGGCCACCATTATACCCCCTACACTGGCCCTGACTGAGAGAGAAAAAGGCCAACTGAGGCAGATGGTGTTGGGAATACATTTCCTCCCCTCTACCTTGTGCTCCCCTCTCCAAGAAGAACTGGGTCCTTGAGAAACAAGGGGAGGAAAATTGCTAGGAGAGGAGAAAGGAGACAAGCGCTAACTGAAGCATTCTGACTCAAGGCTCCATCCTTCTCAAGGCTTCCACATTCACCATCCAAAAAGAGGGCAGAGAGTGACTAAGGTGGCTCTGCCTTATTTCCTGAAATACAGGAAAAAAAAGAAAAAAACGGGCCCCGATGAGCCCCCAAACTCACAGCAGGCCTCTGGTCCTATCTGCATTTTAGGAAGTTCACACTGGCCTAGGCTGGGAAATGAAGGGAAGAAGGAAGGAAAAGTGCAAGCAGAGGAACCAGCAAAGAGGGCGGTACACTTGCTGTTGTGGCTCAAACTGTACCCTTCGGTTGGCTGTCATCACACACCAAATATGCCATCACCATGATCGTGGACTTCTTAGCCACCATAACTGTGGGAAATAAATACTTGTTGTTTATAAGCCATCCAGTTTATGATACTTGCATTACAGCAGTCTGGACGTACCAAGGCCGTGTCAGTGAAAGCTTGATGGGTTGGTCCAAGCATTCTGAATCCAGGGAATTGGGCTATGCAGTGAATCCGGGATAGCTCATAAAACCTCACCACAGCCTGGACAACACATTCCTCTACACTGTGTACCTCCATTCATTTTCATTCCATGCCCTCCAAGAGACCTGATTTGCATTTACTTTGAAGTGGTCAACAAACCCACAGTCTTCCAGTCCCTACAAAGAATTTCCTCTCGCTGCTCCCTTTTGTAACTCACTAACAACACTGGCTAACGTACATTGAGAGCTTACGTTGTGCTAAGCACAGTACATACATTTTCTAACCTAAGCAGCAGAAGAGAGTAGGGGACTCTAACTCTCTTGCTTTATTCCCTGAGAGGCAGACAAGATGGCCATAGCCCAGGTGCACACCCTGGCAAGGAGAATGTCATTCCTCATAGCTCCCAGGGAACACTTCCAGGTAAGTCTCTGAGTGGCTCATCTAGAGTCACGTACTCATCCCTGAACCAATCACTACAGGCACAGCAATGGAGCAGAGTGAATGACCAGACCTGGGTCAGATACCCATCAGTTCCCCATACAAAGGAGGGCTGTGGCAAGAAGCAGGGAGAAAGAGTACTGGGCAGGAAAACTATAAATGTCTGCAATAATATAAATCATGTTTATAAATATTGATGAGGCCATCTATATCTCTGGCATTTCCAATTAATTGGGCCAATAAATCATTTTTATTTAAGTCAATTTAAGTTGAGTATCCTATTTGTTGTAAGAAAGAACACTGATTCATTTACATATTTTCTGTCTTTTTCTACCATAATGTAGGCTCCATAAGAATAGATACCAAATCTATTGTGCTCACTGCTATAGCCCCTTTGCCTAAAACAGTGCCTGACACCATAGGAGGTGCCCAGTAAATATTTGCTGTGTTTGCCAAGATCTGTTTAACATAAGACGTTGATCCCATCAGTCATTTCCATGCAGTACAGTGTTCTATTTAAAAAAAATTTTTTTAACATTTATTCATTTTTGAGAGAGAGAGAGAGAGAGACAGACAGACAGACCATGAGCGGGGGAGGGGTAGAGAAAAAGGGAGACACAAAATCCACAGCAGACTCCAGGCTCTGAGCTGTCAGCACAAAGCCTGATGCGGGGCTCAAACTC
Organism: Panthera uncia; assembly: GCF_023721935.1. NCBI lineage: Eukaryota > Metazoa > Chordata > Mammalia > Carnivora > Felidae > Panthera > Panthera uncia. Next base: position 3,183,950 of record NW_026057588.1, read on the forward strand.
ACGGACCGCAAGATCATGACCTGAGCCAAAGCTGGACGCTTAACCAACTGAGCCACCCAGGTGCCCCTGTTTTGTTTTTAAAACTCACCTCTGTGTCCTCCAGATTCTAATCTATGCCTCACACATAATGGCCTCTCAGAATATACTGAAGAATGAGCAAATAAATACATGTTTCTCCTGCTAGACTGTAAGCAACAGGAAGGTAGAGACCACGAATGGCTTTTTGGGTTTTGTGTGTGTGTTTATGTATGTTTATTTTTTTTTAATGTTTATTTATTTTTGAGACAGAGAGAGACAGCATGAGCGGGGGAGGGTCAGAGAGAGAGGGAGACACAGAATCTGAAACAGGCTCCAGGCTCTGAGCTGTCCGCACAGAGCCCGACGCGGGGCTCAAACTCACGGACCGAGAGATCATGACCTGAGCTGAAGTCGGCTGCTTAACCGACTGAGCCACCCAGGCGCCCCTATGTATATTTATTTTTGAGGGAGGGATGGAGGGAGGGACAGAGAGAGAGAGAGAGAGAGAGAGCATACGTGCGAGCAAGTGGGGGAGGGACAGAGAGTGGGAGACAGAGGATCCAAAGTGGGCAGAGCCGGATGTGGCCCAAACCACCATCTATGAGATCATGACCTGAGCCAAAGTCAGACGCTTAACTGACTGAGCCACCCAGGCACCCCAACCATGAATGTGGTGACAGCAATCATATCTTCAGGCTCTAGCAACAGAATGCCTGACACATGGAATGCCACCACCCCACCAATTACTACTGGTTGAATGACAGACTAAATGAATTAATAAATGGTATATACGCATGTTAACGTCACTGCTGCTTGCAGCAGCTTCTGAACTGAAAACCCACAACCGTGTGGACTCCGCAAAGGTTCACAGAGCCAAAATTTTGTTCTTCTGCAGAGACCCCCCCCCCCCATCCAAGGACGGATTTTTCACACATATAAAAGTCTTGCATAAATCACCGATGGAGGAGGCTTGAAGGCTTCAGGCAGTCCTCCCCATCCCCCAGCCAGGCTAGGTTGACGTCAATGGTTCTGGCTTGTTCCCCCTCAAGAGCTCTTAGCTCTTGTTAGCTATGGAGGCAGATTCTGCCTGTTACCATGGAAACTGCAGCTGGAGTGGGGAAAGGGAGGGAGGCTGAGGAGTGGGCAGGGAATGGAATTTTCCAGCTCAGGAGGCTGACTGTGTGTGGAATCAAAACACCAGATCAGCACTCAGTCAGTTCTCAGTAAATATTTTGGGGGTGACTGAATAAAAATGTGGGAACGTACAAGTGACTTTCTATCTCGGAGCTTCTTTCCTCATTGGTAAAGTAAGAAGAATTACCCCACTGCGAACGAAATTTCAAGTAAAATAACGTAGGGGGCGCCTGGGTGGCTCAGTCGGTTGAGCATCTGACTTTGGCTCAGGTCATGATCTCGCGGTTCTCGAGTTCCAGCCCTATCAGGCCCTCTGTTGTCGGCACAGAACCCGCTTCGGATCCTCAGTCCCCCTCTCTTGCTGCACCTCCCCCACTCACTCACCCTCTCTCTCTCTCTCTCTCAAAAATAAACAAACATTTAAGATAACATAAATACAACCCTTAGCAGAGAGCCAGGCACTTTATAAATCAAAGCTTCTCAAGGATGGTCTTCAGACCTGCTCGGTAATTATTTATAAATTACAGACACCCATTTTCGTTTCCTTCTTCGGTTGTCTAAGAGGAATGCAGTCGTCTTCCCTCCCCACCTGACCACGTTGCCTTCTCACTAGGGTTTCAGATAAAACTATAGGAAACCCAGTGTGCCCAAGTGGGACCTACCTAATCCTACAAAGATTGTCATCTCCCCACAATCCAGATTTAACTGGGTTATTCCGTTTGCGTTCGCTGAATCCCGCAACCCTACCTCTCACCCCAGGCTACTCTGCGACAAACGAAAAAGTTGGTTTTATCGGCCCATCTAACAGATGGTTCGCTTACCAGCAACTGGGTCCAGACACAGCATGCCCGTTTGGGGGGACTTCGTCCAGCCGTTCGGGGAGCAGTCAGGCAGCATCGGTTCTGCGCCAGGCACTGTGGGCACTTGCCCTGACAGGGCTGTGATTTTAGTCAACTGCTGGAATCAGTTCTCTTTTCCGCCGGAATAGAATGGATATGGTAAAAATTCTTAAACCGGAACTTACTTTGTATCGATTAGCGCAGTGCTTAGATCATGACATAAAGGTAAGGCGACTGAAAACACACCACCTGGGGCCCCCGGGCACGACGACGGACGTCCCACTGTCCCAGCTGAGAGTCTCTCCGCCGCCGCAGGGCTGTTCTCCCGCTACCGCAGGGCTGTTCTCCCGCCACCGAGGGCTTCCCAGGTGCCCTTGCGCCGGGGTGGCAGGGCGCGCCTGCGCACTCAGTACCCATGGCCTGACCGGGAAATGCCTGTTCGCTGGGCCCCACCTGGTCCTCCTCTGCGAGCCGGGGAAGCGCCTGGAGGCCGGCAACTGTAAGACCACAACAAGACGGGTACGTGGTTCTACTGCCTGTTCTCCGTAGCCACGGGCGAATGCGGGGGACTCCCGCGGCCTGGCTTGGGCCTACCCCAGGACGCATGCGCAGAGAGTCAGGCCCTGGGTTGGGGGTGGCGCCTTCCAGGGCCGTCGCTCTGGGCGTCTACTTCGAGCCCGCGAGGCAGCTTGGACCCTGGGTTTCCTCTTCCAGCGGCGACTCCTGAGGCGTCCCCTGAGCAGTCCCCTGAACAGTCCCGTGAGCGGCTTCCGGAGCAGCTGCCGAAGGCCGGCCGGTCTTGTGCCCTGCCCAGGTCCGCGTGCTCTCTGCACTGGGGATTTCCCGTGAGCGTCGCAGACCCGAGGGAGAGCAAGCCTGGGTGCGGGGTCCTGGATGAGCATGAGCGGCCGCGAGGATGCTTTCGCAGAGATGGGTGTGTCCGTGCGTGAAAACCCACCCCCTGTAAGTGCGCAGCCCCGCTGTCCTTGAGAGCACGTGTCCAAAGTTGTGCAGCCCTCCCCCAGATCCCGTTTTAGGCCGACTCCGACACCCCTCACAGGACCCCCTCGCACCCCGTGCGCCTCCTTCGGCAGCGGCCCCCAGCCCCTCTCAGCCGCTGCAGTCCTTGCTGTCTCTTTACGTGTCCCTCCTCCGGGCCTTCCGTGCAAACGGGGTCGTGCAACGCGTGGTCTTTGATGTAGTGCTGTTAGGGTTCTAGCGTTTACCGGGCGTGGGATCCCACCTCTTTTCAAGGAAGATCTTTTGGGTCCCGAACTGCTCTGTTGGGAGTTTAAAGGAATTGTCCAGACTTGTTCAGGCGTGGTGGGAATGCCACCGATAGGATTTTCTTCAGATTCATTACCATAGGATCATAGGAAGTGTATTAAAGATGCTGACTTTGGGGGTGCCTGGGTGGCTCAGTCGGTTAAGCCTCCGAATTCGGCTCAGGTCATGATCTCACAGTTACTGGGTTCGAGCCCCGTTGGGCTCTGTGCTGACAGCTCAGAGCCTGGAGCTTGCTTCATTCATATCCTGTGTCTCCCTCTCTCTCTCTCTGTCCCTCCCCTTCTCTCTCTCTCTCTCTCTCTCTCTCTCTCTCTCTCTCTCTCTCCCTCTCTCTCCCTCTCCCTCTCCCTCTCCTCCTCCCTCTTAAAAATGAATAAACATTTTTTAAAAAATTTAAAAAAAGATGCTGACTTTGTTTACTGCCTCCTTTGGCCTTGGATACAAGTCCTCTCACTTGCAAGTTGTGAGTCTGTGCACAACCGCTCAGCCTTTCTGTGTCTCTTTGCAGATCATTGTTCCTAGGTTGGAGTTACTGCATAGAAAGTCATAGTGCCTTGGCGTAAAGTCCAGATAAAAACGTTAGCTATTATTCACTTGTAGGGATTCTTTTTGGGGACAGAGAAGATGATAGGTCAAGAAATGGATGCTCTTGCAACCCACAGACTAGGGCATAAAATTCATTGGGAAACCTGTTTTTTATGACTCAGACCATTTTGTGGCTCATAATTCTTTGCTCCCTGGGAGTTGGTAGGAAGTTTATAACCCCCCCAATATTATTTTTTTAGTTTGGGTGCTTTATATTTTTTCAGGAAATTGTACATTTCCTAATATTTGCAGATTTATTAGGTTAAAATTAAATGGTGTGGTGTTAAGAGTGTAGTCTCTGAAGGTGGAAACAAGATTAGAGGCCTGAGCTGTGACCAACTTGGGTGCCTTGAGCAATGCCTTGAGCACTTGACCTCCTGAGGCTCTAACTTCATGCACAGAAGTGAGCAACAATAGCACTCTACCTTCCCTTGTTGTCAAGAGGATTAAATGGCCATCTTTGACTTAACACAGCACCTGGCAGCATAGAGAAAGTTCCATAACTATCAGCTGTTGTTATTTTCATTCTGCAGCATTCCTTCCAATTAAAACAGCTTGGGGATTGTAAACCTCTGTGAACTAGTTAATTAAAAGGAGCTGGGAAGCCCTCCACTGTTCTCTAGGCCCTGGAACACATTATGGAACAGAGAAATTACTTGTTCCTTGAAAGTTGGAAGGAAGTTTCTGTTCCTACTCTGGTCACCCTTCAGGGTCATGCTTTTTCTTTCCTTTGGGAGGCACTGTTTATACTCTCCCCTTCCATTTTGCTAAGTTTTGTTTTTATTTAAAGTTTATTTATTTGAAAGGGGCAGAGAGAGAGAGGGAGAATCCCAAGCAGGCTCTGCACAGTGCGCGGAGCCCAACGTGGGGCTTGAACTCTCAAAACCATGAGATCATGACCTGAGCTGAAATCAAGAGTCAGACACTCAACCGCCTGAGCCACCCACGCGCCCCTTGTTAAGAGTTTTAAATGTAATACTAAAGAACGAGGTCAGCAAACGGTCTTTGTAAAGGGCCAAATAGTAAATATTTCACGCTTTGTGGGGTATGTGGTGTCCGTTGAAATTACTCAGCCACTATAGTATGAAAGCAGCCGTAGATAGTATGTAAATATGGGCGTGGCTGTGTCCAAGAGGATGTTATTTATGGACATTGAAATTTGGATTGCATGTAATTTTCATGTGTCAAGAAACACTATTCGTTAGATTTTTAAAAAAACCATTTAACCACTTTCAAATTCAACCGTGCTGTTTGTGGACTGTACAAAAACAGACGGAGGGCCGGATTTGGCCTGCAGGCTGTGGTTTGCTGACTCCACCACAGAATTTCATGGCACAGTGACGGTGGTGTGATCTGGAGTCGGAAAGACTTGGTTCTGACACGCGTTCACTGTATGTATTTGGGCAGGTTACCCTCCGAGCCTCATGTTCCTCACCTTGCAGGTAGGCGTTGTTACTGACATACCTACTTCCTTGGGCTGTTAGTTTGACATAATACATGTGGAAGGTCTTGCTCAGTGTCGGGAGTCTAGTGAATCATGTATTAGGTATCTCACGCTCTTTTCTGAGAGTTAGTTGAATACAATTAAGGGTTAGAGGGTGGCACTAGGTTACTTGGGTTTAAATTCTGGCCACTTATTATGACTTTGGGCTGGTCACTCAACCACCCTCCCTCCCTTTCCTCATCCCTAAAATAGAGATTATAATTGTACCCACTTTAGACAGTTGTCTAAAAAATTGAATAAGCTAACACTTTATAAAGTGCTTAGAAAAATTGCTGGCACACATTAATTCTCAATTAATATTTGCTATTATTATCTCACAATAAGATATATTTGGGGTTGAAAACCCCTGTGCTGTGTTGTTAAAATGTGAGATTTTTGACTTCACTGAAGTGGTACAATTTTCAAAGCAGAGAAATTTATTTCCTCCTTGGAAGTGTGAAGAAAGTTGCCTGAAAATGGCAAGGGTTCAGAGAACTATTTCAAGAAAGCAGTTCCTTGACATTTGCCAAGTTTTTATCATCTGCCTTCCTTTCAAGAATAACGTTTCATCATGGCTTTCAAATTTAATAGCCTGGCGATGTACCCCATGGTGGCTGGGAGCTCGGGCATCTCACAGATTTGAGGTTGATTCCTGACTCTATCGCCTACTAGCATGTACCTGGGATGAGATAACTAACCTCTCAACTCTCAAGGCTTGCCTCTGAACTATAACACTTGGATAATAATAGTATCTGCCTCACGGAGTTGTGCGGATTTAACATCATAATGCACAGAAAGGCTTGGTGCCAGGCCCTGCCCATTGTAAGGGTTGAATAAATGATAGCTATTACTTTTAGTATTCTCCAGGGCACTCTTAAAGGAAGACCCATTTGAGAATGAAAAACATTTGCTAGGTTCTTAAATGGGCAGCCTTCCCTCCTACTCTAGGTTTGGAATGCTTAGTACTGTAGGAATTATTTGTTCTGAGGAGATTGCCTTTGTGAATTCGTTAGTCATCAGTTTATTTGTTCTCAATAAAGGGGGCCATTTCTTGGAGATCTTCACTGTATTTGAAGAGGATTGTATTGGGAAGTAGTAAGGGGTGTAGACCGAAAGACCTAGGTTTGAATCGGGCTTTCTCAGCCAATTAGATCGTGACTTAGAGGAGATGACATCTTTTGATGAGCTGCAAATTTCTCATCTATAAGATAAATATATTAGTTCTGATTTCATTAAGATTAGTGGGAGAATTCATCCAGATACATATTTTTTCTAATAACTTTATCTAGATATAATTCACAAAACGTACAATTCACCCATTTATAGTGTACAATTCAGTGGTGTTTAATATATTCACAGAATTGCGGAACAATCACCACAAGCAATTTTAGAACATTATAAAACATATTTTTATTTTTTAGAGAGAGAAAGCAGGTGTGAGTGGGGGGGTGGGGTGGGCAGAGAGACAGGGAGACTGAGATTCCCAAGCAGGCACACACAAAGCCCAACGCAGGGCTCGAACTCATAAACCATACGATCATGATCTGAGCCAAAATCAAGAGTCATACGCTTAAGCGACTAAGCCACCCACGTGCCCCCTAGAACATTTTTCGTTACCCTGAAAAGAAACCCTCACTCCATTCCTCTGTTCCCCAGCCCTAGGCAACCATTAATCTTTCTATCTCTACGGATGCGCCTGTTCTGGGCAGTTGATATGAATGGAAGCATGCAATGTGCAAGCTATTATGACTGGCTCCTTTATTTAGCATAATGTTTTCAAAGTTGACCCATGTTGTGGCATGTATCAGCACTTCATTCTCTTTTACTGCCAAATAGTCTGTTGTATGGGTAGACCACATTTTATTTATCTATTCATCCGCTGAGGGACTTTTGGGTTGTTTCCACATTTTGGCTATTACAATAATGCTGCTGTGAACATTCATGTGTAAGTTTTTATGTGGGCGTATGGCTTCATTTCATCTAGAAATGGAATTGCCGGGTCCTCTGGTAACTGTTTAACCTTTTAAGGAACTGCCAGACTGTTTTCCAAGTGGCTCCCAGATCATTTTTTAAAGTGCTCAACCTGGTGGCCGACACAGAGCAAGTACCACAACAAGATAGCTGCTCTGGTAACACATTGTCATTGTAAGAAAAATGTTCCTGAAAGCCACTCTCCCAACTTAGTTAAAGGAATTGGCAAGCCATCTGCCTTTTTTAATGCCCTGTAACAACTTGTGCAGACTAAGAGTAATTAGTCTTCGGGCATTTGTAGGACACTTCTAGTCAACCGAGATTTCACGTTATTTTCTGCTTCCCCAGAAAATGATGCATTTCTTTCAGGCTTTCCAATTTGTTAGCATAGAATCACGTAGCATAGTGGTTGAAGAGTCTGACCTCTGGAGTCATTTACAAGGCATGCAAGTTTGAGTGAGACTCCGTGAGCCTTAGTTTCCTTGTATGTAAAGCAGATGAGGACACCTGTCTCGCCTGTTTGAAGGATGAGCTACAAAAAACATGTAACGCTTAATGCAGTCCGAAGCACAAGAAAGGTGCTCAATAAGTATTAGTTTTTAATCTCCTAGAGATCGTGCGGTTTAAAATCCCAGTGCTAGGTTATTAAAATGTATTGGGAGATCTTAACACATAGAAATTCTTCGTGAAAAGATTTTTCGTAACTTCTTTCTTCCTATCCCTTTGATAGTCGGTTTTGGTCACTTTTATTTTCCTTGAAAATGTTCCTTCTCATTAAATTTTCATATGTGTTAGTCAAATCTTATTTAATATTAATGTGTTTGCTGTAGCTTTTAATAGGTAATATATTTATGTGACTCGAAATTCAAAAAGGAGAAAGGGGTATGGAGTGAAAATTTCCTTCCCACATGCAGTCTCCAGCCACCAGTTCCCTTCCCTCCCTATTGACAGCCAGTGTCACTAGTTTTGTGAATAATCTTTCCAAAGTTATTCCATGCATACAGAAGCAAACGTAGGGGGCACCTGGGTAGCTCAGTCGGTTAAAGGTCCGACTCGTAGTTTCGGCTCAACTCATGATCTCAGGTCGTGGGATTGAGCTCCGCTCACAGTGTGGAGCCTGCTTAAGATTTCTCTCCCTCTTTCTCTGCCCCTTTGCTTGCTCACTCACTCTGTGTCTCTCAAAAAAAAAGGAAATATAGGTATATATTCGTTTCCCTTTTAATTTAACCAGTGAAGTGTTTAACTCCTTGGCTTTTCACTTAACAGTGTATCTTGGAGATCATTCCCTGAGCTATTTCTCATTCTTTGGGAATTTTCTATTATATGTAATACATAGAATTTGTAAAATCTGTATCTCTTATCTCCAGCTTTTTTCTGCTTTATGAGTCATTTTTTTACTTTTATCTGAATGATCGCCTTTTTCTTGTTCTCTTCAGATATATCTCGTGATGGGCCTTTGGCAAAACCAGCCAGGTAAGAATGCATTTTCCTCTCCTGGCCTATCTATGCTGTGAAAGCTGGATCACCTCTCCATATCACCTTGGTCACGTCCTGAGGTGTCAGCATGTGAGTATGTGTGGCACTTGTGCCATTTTCCAGGAGACTTGGGTGAGATTTGAGTGGTGGTCGCCCCTAGGAGGAATTCCTGCTGTGTCCCGGAGATCATGATTGCCAGGGATCTCCGGTCCTTAAATGGCCTTCAGGACCCTGCAGGGTCTGACTTTTCTCTGCAGCATCTGGCTTATGCCACTTTGTATTCCCGTTCTGTGGCTCCCATATTCCTCTCTGCCTCCTAACCTTTGTACACACTGTTCATTAGGCATCGGCCGTCTTTCCTCAGCACCGGCTCTGGGTCACACTCGCAGCGTACGTGTGTGTCTTTAGCACACTTACTGCTTGTCCCTCACATTGTGTGGGTATTTGATTGTCGGGTTTCATCTGTGGATGTATGTCCCACTCAGGCAGAGACTATTTCTTTTTTTGTTGTATCGCTAGTGTCTGGAGGTAGTTGAAATTCCACACCTATTTTGCAGACGGTTGAATAGATGAGCGTCTGCCATTTTCCCAGGTCAGGATTAGAGCTTTCTGGCTGATAAACCAATTCACAAGAAAAGTGCGTGAATAACCCTGCGTTTTCCAAATAAGTATTTTGATTAGCATGTGATAATTGACTTCTGAATGCTTTTGCCTCTGATGAGAGAAGGTGCCCAGTGCCCTCTTGGCTGGGGGCATGTGAGAACACTGGATGGCGGGTGAGCCTTCTTGGCATACAGGAACTCTCATAGTTCTGGACCTTAACACTGTCTGCCAGACTTGACATGGTTTCCTCTTACAACCTCTGATTTATGACAGGGTTGTCCTTTGCCTAGCCCTCATCTTATATGTAATTTAACTGCTTGGGGGTGCTATTATTTTAATGTTTGAATTTAGGAGCAGTTTATGTGAAAGAGTTGGTTGCCTTTAATATAAATGTTTGGTTTTCTGTTGTCCCAAAATTCCTTGAGAGAGTTAAAAAATAAAAGTAAGTTTACTCTTAAGGAAAATTGGTTAGATCTGCATCACTGAGGAACTTTATACAAATTTGTATACTAAAATATTTACCTATTCGGCAGTGAATATATACATAAAAGTTGTAAACACTGAAAAACTGATTTTCTTTCTTTATTTCGCAAAGTGTTGATTTTAACCTATTTCTGCAACAACCCAGCTCTGTGCAGAGGACTTCCAGAGTTAGAGCTGCAGCAGAGACCTCTCCAGAATCCCTACTCAGCCTCTCCTCATCCTTGATCTGAGTATAAGCATTTCAAATGTAACATATCCAAAAGAGAGCTCTTGATTTTAGGCTCTTCCCCCACCAAACATGTGATTCAAAGACTCACTAAATAATACTTCCATCTACCCAGTTGCCCAAACGAGAAACACAGGAATCATTTCTGATACTTTTTTTTCCTTGCCACACACACAGATTCTATCAGCAAGATGTCTCTGTTCCGTCTCCAAAATACATCCTCTGTTTGTTCATCTCTGCCTGTGTCTACCGCCACCATGTTAGTTCAGAGCACCGTCCTCCTCTGCCTGGACAGCTGACTCCTCTGTTCCCCGAATCTCCACTGCTTCACACAGCAACGTGAATCATCTTACAGTGGATTAAGTCAGACCTTGTGTATAAGTCTTTAACAAATCCCCGTCACATTTGGGATTCAATTCAAGATCATCTTGGCCTACGGTCCTAAAGAGCTAGCTCTTACATACCTGGACAACCTCGTTTTGTGCCCCTCAATCCCAGTTTTGCTGTCCTCCACCCATTCTGATGTCCTCTTATCTTTTTCCTGGTGTCCTCCTCTTTTTCCTTTATGGCCTTTGTGCATTGCTTTGTACATTGTCTGTCTAAATTATTATTCCCCTTGCTTTTTCCAGGGCTTGCTCTTTCTTACCATTTGGCCTTTGCTTTTCTTTCAGAGACACCTTCCCTGACTACTCTGTAACTACCACAAACATACCCCTCGTCATTTCCACATCCTGGTTTCTTCTTCAAAGCACTCACCACGATTTTTAAAGGTTCATTTTGTCAACTAACTTACTGTATGTATCTTCCTAACTAGAGTGAGGCTTGAAGAAATATTTATCAAATAAATGAATTAGGGCAGGGGCCATTTCAGTGTCATTCACAATGAACCATGAACCTGGCCTCAGCATTGGCCCTTATATGTAGTAGGCACTCAAATATGTGTTGAAAGAATGAATGAATAAGTATTTACTGAGAGACTTTCATGTATTAACCTCTGGGATAAACCATGGGATCATAACACCCAACAGCCCAATCTATTACAGATTTATTGTAGACCAAATGTTCTCAAACTTCTTGACCTTAAGACCCATTTATAGGGGCGCCTGGGTGGCGCAGTCGGTTAAGCGTCCGACTTCAGCCAGGTCACGATCTCGCGGTCCGTGAGTTCGAGCCCCGCGTCAGGCTCTGGGCTGATGGCTCAGAGCCTGGAGCCTGTTCCCGATTCTGTGTCTCCCTCTCTCTCTGCCCCTCCCCCGTTCATGCTCTGTCTCTCTCTGTCCCAAAAATAAATTAAAAACGTTGAAAAAAAAAATTAAAAAAAAAAAAAAAAAAAGACCCATTTATACTCTTGAAAATGACTGAGGACTGCAAAGAATTCTGTTTATGTGAATTGTATCTATCACTCTATCTATGTAGTTTTAGAAATTAAAATGAAAATTATAAACATATATTAGTTCATTGAAATTAACAGTAGTAAGGGGCACTTGGGTGGCTCAGTTGGTTGAGTGTCCGACTTCGGCTCAGGTCATGATCTCATGGTTCATGGGGTTGAGCTCTGCATTGGGCTGTGTGCTGACAGCTCAGAGCCTGAAGCCTGCTTTGGATTCTGTGTCTCCTCTCTCTTTCCCCCTCCCTTTCTTGCACTCTGTGTCTCTCTCTCTCTCTCAAAAATAAATAAACATTAAAAAAAAATTTTTTAATGAAAATAACAGTAGTAAATCCATTACATTTTAATGTAAGTAACATTTTTTTTCCTGAAAATGTCTTAATTCCCAAAACAAAAGATCACTGAGGAGAGCAGCATTGTTTTATATTTTTGCAAATCTCTTCAACATCTGGCTTAAATGAAAATAACTAAATCCTCTTCTGCCTCAGTATTCTGTCTGTCAGCCTCAGGAGAATGCCACTGCACACTTGGGAAAGAAATGAGATTACTGCTGTAGATAATTTAGAAAATACTGTTTTTGAGATGGTGCTGTGAACTTTTGCATGCACACTTCAATCTCTTTTTAATATAAACTTGCAGTGATGTTTATGACATCTCTGTAGATCAAAAAACTGAACAGAAAAATGCAAGGATATGTGGGGCTCAAAGACATAAACCTTCAGGACTTTTGATCTTGAAATAGAGGAAGTTCACAATTGGACTGCTGAAGAGTAACAAGGTCCAGAAGTCCCCGATGCATCTGGAGGCCCCAGGATCCTTGTGTCAAATGGGCTGGGCTGGGATTCTCCTGACATGAAATAAGGCTGGAAGAAACTAGTGATGGTTACTCAGGGCTCCAGCTGATATTGTGAGTAGTGGCAGTAGGTAAAAAGACAGCCATGTAGAGAGGACCCAGCCTAAGTAAGCTTAAATCTTGCTCAGTGGATAATATATTCTCTTATCACATGGCACAGAAGCCCCAGTTGACAATATAAAACTTGTCTTAGGAGTAAGTTTCTCATGGGCAGGTAGAGATAACCAAAAAATAAGAAAAAAAAAAAAAAAAGCTAGACGTGGAAGAAAGTGAAGTTCTGAGAGAAGGGGAAAAGGGGATAAAGATATACCATAGGAGAAACACTTAGAAACCAAAATTGCAAAGCACTGCATTAAACTTAGGAAAACCTATAATAAGCAAGACAACAAAATCAACAGGTAGGACATGAATTCACTGACAAAATGCAATTCAAATCAGATAGTTTTAGTGTGACTTTAAGATTCTTGAAAGATAAGGAACAGTATTCATAAAATGTTCATCCATTTGAGAAAAGGTGGGTATAAAAAAGTACCAATTGAAAATCTTAGACATGAAAAAAATATAGCCATTGTAAAACACAACAAGGGAAACACTCTATTGGATGCAGTTAAAAAGAGGAATTACAGAAGTGCCTGGCTGACTGAGTTGGTAGAGCATACGACTCTTGATCCTGGGGTCATGAGTTCAAGTCCCACATTGGGCATAGAGTTGACTTAATAAAATGTGTATGTTATGTGTGTATGTGTATATATGTAAATGTATATATACATATATATCTCATACATATATCATATATGATATATATATATATATATTTTTTCTTTTTTAAAGAAGAGGAATTACTCAGCAACCCAGAAAAGAATACAAGAAATAGAGAAGATAAATGGAAGATAGATGAAGAAGGGCCAATATACTCCAGTAGGCTGAGAATAAGAGAATATAATTGGAATGGAACAAAAAGCTATTTTGGCCAAGACATACTGGGTGTGAATTCTTCAGAAGGGAAAGAAAACCTTCATCAGGCACAGAAGTCCTGAGCAGGATAAAAATGAATCCACAATACTACCTATTCTAAAAGCTCCAGTGGGACATTTCAATTGACAGCAGACCTCAGAAGTGTCTGAAGACATTAGAAAAAATAATCTTCAAAATAAGGGGAGACTATGAGGGTCACCTTAGAATTCCATACCTAGATAAACTGTCATTTAGAAATGTCTTTTAAAGCCATTTTTAGAAATACAAATAGACTACCTTACACCATAACTAAAAGACTTATTAAAGGATTTTTTTCAGTGAGAAAACAGATGAATCTAGAGAGTGAGATTTAAGAAATCAGAATGAATAAATTATCAAAATAGGGACAAATATAATTAATTATTGAGTCTCAAATTTTCTTTTTCTTTATTTTTATTTATTTATTTATTTTTACATTTATTTATTTTTGAGACAGAGAGGGACAGAGCATGAACGGGGGAGGGTCAGAGAGAGAGGGAGACACAGAATCTGAAACAGGCTCCAGGCTCTGAGCTGTCAGCACAGAGCCCGATGCGGGGCTTGAACTCACGGACCGTGAGATCATGACCTGAGCCAAAGTCGGTCGCCCAACCGACTGAGCCACCCAGGCGCCCCTCTTTTTCTTTAAAGTATAGCTAAAGGGCACCTGGATGGCTCAGTTGGTTGAATGTCTGGCCCTTGATTTCAGCTCAGATCATGATCCCAGGGTTGTGGGATCAAGCCCCATGTCAGGCTCTGTGCTAACAGTGCGGAGCCTGCTTGGGATTCTTTGTCTCCCTCTCTCTCTGCCCTTCTCCTGCGTGTTCTCTCTCTCTCTCTCTCTCTCTCTCTCTCTCTCTCAAAATAAAAAAATAAACCTAAAAAAAATTTTTTAAAGAAAAAGTGTAGCTAAAATTCTAGATAATAACTAGGAAGGGGGAATAGGAAATTCAATAAATTGCTGTTATTCCAGAATATCCTTTATTATTTTATGCTTTGTTAAAAATATATGTATACTTGCAAAAAAAAAAAGTATATATACACACTTGTGTATAAATTAGGACTTTAAAGATAGACAATAAAGTAACTGAAATATAACTGAGAGTTTCCACATTAGCAGAGGGGAAAAAGGAGTAAAGAAAAATTGATCTACTCAGTAGAAGGCAAGAAAGGAGAAAATAAGCAAAGGAAAAGCAAATTTCAACAAGCAAATACATCAGAAATTTAAAATGGGGAAAGATTAACTCTTCTGTTAAAAGTAAACCGCCAGATTAATTTCTTAGATGTTCACCTTAAAAGAGGAAATCATGGACTTGTTTCTACCGAAAAATATGGCCTTGAAACATAAAGCAAAAGCTAAAAGAATTATCAGGAGCAGTGGATAAAACCAAAGGCATAATAGGTGATATTATTGTAACTATTTAGATCTGATACGTTAAGCAGAGAGAAAATTAGTAAGAATTCTGAAAATGTAAACACATAGTTAATAAGCCAGATCTCATGAACACAAATAAAATTGGTAGCTAACAATTACAGAATACTCATTCTTTTCTAACGCATTGAACAATTAAAAATTGATTACGTCCTAAGATCGCAAAAGAAGTTTTAACAACTATGAAATAATAACTCATAGGCGATATCATTTGGCTGTGATGCAGTTAAATTAGAAATCTATAATCAAAAGACTTTTGAAGAACTTGGGAACCTGAATGCATGCAGTCTTTAATGTCATGAAGAGGAAATCTAATGGAAACAATATAACTCAGTACTGAACAACAGAAATACATGGATAGCGGTTCAAGTGATACTCGGAGAGAAAGTTACGGCCTTAAGTGTATCTGTTAAAAATCACAAAAGATTAAAAATAAATTAGGTAAATATGCAACTCAAGATGCTTGGAAGAGAAACCCAAATAAGTAGGAGGAAGGAAATAATAAAATGAACAGAAATTAATTAAATGGAAAAGAAGAATATGGTCAAAAAGCCAAAAACCATTTTAAAAACATAAAATTGTCAAATCTTTAATAAAACTGATGAGCACAAGAATAAATGATATTGGTACTAGAAAAGGTGACATATTACAAATGCAGAAGAGATTAAAAATCAAAGAGAATGCTGTGAACAATTCTATGCTAATAAATTTAAGTGAAATCGACAGTTTTCTTGTAAAATATAAATGACCAAAATGACTCAAGACAAATAAGTCCCAAACTTATGAGGAAATGAAGTCCAAAATATTCCATGTAAAAAGACATCAGATCTGGATTTTACAGTGAGTTATACTAAACTTTCAAAAAGCAGAGAACCCTATTTTTTATAAACAATTGTGGAGAATATAACAGCAAAATAATCCAAGTCATTTTATAAGGCCGGTATAACCTTGATACTAAAACCAGGCACGGATAGTATAATTAAGAATTTAGATGTAAAAAACAAACATGGAACATAAACCAGTAGTATACAGCTGTATGTGTATATAAATCAAACCCTCGTAATCATGGTCAAGTATGGTTTAGGAATGCAAACATGTCTCAACAACAGAAAATTTGCCTTAATTCTCCATGTTAACAGATTGCATAAAATAACAAAGTTGAATCTTCCTAATAGATATAGAAAAGTCATTGTATAAAATTAAACTTATCCATGCTAAAGTTTTTAGAAAACTAGAACTTAAAGGAATTTCCTTAACCCCCAATAAAGAGGTTCTGCAAAAAAGCTTGTGAACATTTTTACTTGTTGGTGAAAGATAAGAAGTATCCCCACCTCAGAGGTCCTAGTCAATGCATTAATGCTTGTGATATGAGTTCTGACTGTTAGAGTAAAAAATTATCATTAATAAAGATGTTAACATTACAAAAAATCCAGGAAAATCTATAGACAAACTAACAAGTATTAGAGCTAATAAAACGGGTAAGCAAATTCACTGGATACAAAATCAGCATATAAAAAGGAAGAGCAGATAATTCTTCTCAAAAACTCCTAATCCAAGACAAATCATGAGAAAATATTAGACCAACTCATTGAGAGACATTCTATAAAATAACCTGACTAGTACCTCAAAACTGCTAAAGTCATGAAAAACAAGGAAATACTGAGAGGCTATCATGGCCCAGAGTTGCCTAAGAAGAAATAATAATGTGTCCTGGCTAGGATCCTAGAACAGAAGGAAGAGATTTATAGAAACAGGTAAAATTCAAATACAGTCTGTAATTTAATTAATAGTTCTGTACTAAGGTAATTCCTTCATTTTCACAGTGTACCAAGGTTATGTAAGATGTTAACGTCAGGAGAAACTGGGTAAGGAATATTTATCCTATCTTTGCAAATTTCCTGTATACCCGAAGTTATTTAAAAAACAAAAAACACAACTATACCATGTTGTAACCCCAAATAACAGATTGGATAAGTAATAGGAAAAAAGACTTTCTAAAATCAAATTGAAATCCCAATGGGATATCTTTTTTCAGTTGTTTTTCTTTTTTAGTTATCTCTTCACTCAGTGCGAACTCACTACCCCGAGGGATCTGAGGGATCGCATGCTCCACTGACTGAGCCAGTCAGGTTCCCCCTTGATAGCATATTTCATCAAACTTGACAAGCTAATTCTAAAAGTCATTTGGAGATGGAGGGCTAAGAATAGCCAAAGACACTTGAAAGCAAAGTAGGGCAGATGCCCTTTCAGATATCAAGATACCAAAAGCTGTAATAATTACTATGATGTGTTAACACACAGAGATAGACAAATGGGCCAGTGGGACAGACTAGTGGGACAGGCCTACTCATATGCAGAAACATACATCAGGAGAGAAATTAGATCCTTACCACAAAACATACAGAAAAGTTAACATTAAAAACAACAACAACCAAGGCTATTAGAGTATCTTTCTGACTTCCGTGTAGGTAGGGATTTCTTAGGGAATAAGCAGAGATATGAAGGAAAAGACTGTTAAATTTTACAGCACCAGTATTTAACACTTCCATAACAAAGGATATTGATGGCTTTTCTTTTGACTTGTTTATGGTACACGTTTTAGACTTATATTTAAGTGCGACGGGGGTAGGGGGCAGGGGGTAATTCAAGCTGGTCCATGACATCTTATTCGCCTTCAAAGATCACCCTGGTGCTGTGTAGAGACTCTTGGGAGGGAAGGGTTTGGAGTGGAAGCAGGTGATCCAGTGAGTAGGCTAATAACCAGGGGAAGTCACGGTGATTAGGACTGTCACGAAGAGGGAAAACACTGGACAAATTTGGGATGTCTTGGCTGTAGGGTCAGCAGGACTTGCTGATGATTTAGATGGTGACAGTAAGGAAAAGAAGAATCAAGAGCAATTGTGAGATTTCTGGCTATAGCAACTGGTACTGCTTATAGAAATATATAGAGTTACAGAATGAGGAAAAGGGAAATTAAATATTTATTTAAAATGCTTTCAGTTCCTGTTGAATATGCAGGTGCTTCTGTGGAAAGTTCTGTGGCAGAGGATTTAAATTTGGGAGCTGCTGGCGTCTAGGTGGTGTTTAAACCATGCCTAGGGAGCGCGTGTTGATGGAGAAGTCTAGTGACCGAGTTGTGAGCGTTTAGAGGTTGAACAGAGCAAAAGTCAGCTAAGGGGATGGAGAAGAGGCCACTGAAAACCGGGGTGGTGTCGTGTCGTGTCGTGTCGCGGAAAAATAAGATAGCCTGGGTTTTTGTTTGTTATTGTTTCTTTTAATGAGGATGTTGAATGTTACGGAAGGATCAAGTGAGATTAAGGTCCAGTTTCCTAGCTGCATAGGGAATTGCTCAGCAGTTTCATCGGGTGGCATGGTAGGGGGAGAGGATATGCAGTGAGGCCGGTGAGTTAGTGACAGACCACTCTGTCAAGAGCGGTTTGGAGGGAGAGGGGGAGGGAGCACTGAGGAAAGGGGTAGTCACTGCGGGAGTCCCGAGGGCCTGTGGTATCTGAAGGGAATGAGTGATCCAGGATCCAGAGAGACACTTGTACTGCAGGCAGAGGCCTTTGAGGAGAGAGAACGGGGTCGTAGAATGTGTTAAAGTCATCACCTCCTGCACCATGTGCAGACATTAGCATCACCTGGGGAGCTCCAAAACCACCGCGTCCGCGGGGCCCTGGGCAGCTCCAGGGGTGAACAGCGCCCCGGCTGATCCCGGGGTGAGGCCAGATGTGAAAACCTCTGACCTAAGGGTAGTAGCACTCACTTGCAGTCATGCCTCTCGAATTTCCCGAGAGGCTGCTGGGGAGTAGGTTTCGGAGGTGCACGGCACACACAGTGTTGTCATTCAGATTTTAAGTTCACTGTGGCGCTGCTGGCTGAGAGGAGACTGGAAGACTTGGGGAGCTTAAAACACCACCCCCCCCAAGCTGGTAGCTTCTTAAGGTAGCAAGCAACCACAGATTTCTATTTATGCTTATTATGTATGAACAGAACATTTCATTTTCGCACCATATTCTGTGCGCTAGTAAGTAACCTGCTTATTGTAATTAACCATCTAATGAATTTGTTCCTTGAAAATTAAAATCCTACATTTTTTATTGGCCACGGTAAAGTTTCAGTGTACGGATTGACCAGAATACAGCTTAATTCTTCTGCAGGGTACACTTTTCTAATAAAAAAATGATGCTCCACGAACACGCTTGCATATAATCTTTCATTCGCTGCTTATCTCTGCTTTCATGGAACAGTTGGACCAATGGTATGTTAATGAACTTTGTATAATTCGTTGCTTTTACTGCTAGAAAAGAAATTCGTATTTATAACAAACAGTATGGGTTGGAGCAGGGGAAAAATTCCTCCCTTCATCCTCCTCCCCTCACCCGCAATTCCTTTTCCTTCAAGGTAAGCAGCTTGCGGTTTCCTGTATTCTTTTGCGCAAGTTTTACCTGCAAATGTGTGCATCCTTAACAAACAAATGAAAACACTTACCAGCTCATTCCTACAAACGAGAGCAATTTGTCCCTAGCCCCGGGGACAGCCGCGCCTCGCTGCTGTCCCGGGCCACGGTTCCCCGGTGTCCTCTGTGGTCCGCCGTGTGCCCACCGGCACTGTGGGGGGTCCGCGGGGTCTGAGCCGGGCCACGTGCGCGGCACTGCGAGCGGTCTGTGCAGGGCCACGTGTGGGGCGGCTTGCGGAAGTCTTCGGGGCGCTGCGGGGTCCGTGCCCCGGGCGTGGTGGGGGGGGGGGTGCTGCGTGCGGGCGCTGGTGGGATCTGTATGAGGGCGCCGCAGGGTCTGTGCGGGGTGCTACCGGACAGATTGCGGGGTCTGTGCGGAGCGCCGCGGGGATCTGTGTGGGGCGGCTGTGGGGATCCGTGTCGAGATCTGTGCGGGTGCTAACGGGGTGGCCGCGGGGATCTGTGCGGGTACTGACGGGGTGGCTGTGGGATCTGTGTGGGATGCTGCGGGGATGCGTGCGGGCCGCGGCGGGGTCTGTGTGGGGATCCGTGTCGGGGTTTGTGCGGGCTGCGGCGGGGTCCGCCTGGCCCGGCGTGCAGTCCGCGCGTGACTCTCCACAGCGGGTCCGCCAGCGCCCAGTGCGCTCCCGTGAGGTGCCAGCCTCCTCCCTCGCTGCCCGGGTTTCTGGCGCGGTTCGGCCTGTACCGCCCGGCGCCCGAGAGAGCCTGGCTTACGGAGGGACTAGCCCCGCGTCTCTCGCGTGTCCTGGACGCAAAAGTGTCGTCTCCCACTTTCTCGTTCTTCACACTTCAACGTACATGGTTTTGCCCGCAGGATTTCCACTTTTTGGACAAATGTATTTTTTTTTCTTCACTGGTTTTGTGTTTGGGAGTTGTCGGTCAGCCCTTCTGCGTGTCACCCCCGTTTCTTTGTGTGGGGGTCTCACACACCCCCACACCCCCTTATCGAGACCCCTGTCAGGGGCCCCTGGTGTCGGCTGGGTTGACGTCAACCTCCTGCCTTCGCGCCAAGCCATCGCCACGGCAACCGCAGCCTGATTGGCAGCGCCCAGAGGCGTGGCGAGGGGGGCCCGGGGTGGGCAGCTCGGCCTCTCATTGGCCTGCGCTGCAGCCCCGCCTCTGCGGAGAGCCTGACAAGGAGTCGCGCGCAGAGGCTCGGTGCAGACGCTGGGAGCCGCGGGGAGGACGAGGTCGGAGCCGAGGAGCGGACATGTCCACCCTGGGCTGGTGGCGCCGCCGGGCGCCAGGGGCCCTGTGGGCGTGCTAGACTGTGCACACGGGCTGCTCCTGGGCCGAGCCGTGGGGCCCGAGGCAGTGTGGTGAGGGGAGGTGAGTCCGGCCGGACCCCCGCGCTACACGTCTGTGTCAGGACGGTGTCCGGATGCCGCGTGAGGCAGCACGGCCGTCACACGCTGCACTCTGGGACCCTGGTCAGATGGGGAAGGGGGAAGGCAGCCGGCGGACACCGCCTGGTGGGGTTCTCAACGGGTCCGGTGCTCGGGTTGCCGCGCTTGCCGCGGACGCCATCTTGCGTGTCTGGCCGGGGTTTCAGGGACCGGCTGTCCCTTTCAGGTGGCCGCGGAGCCGGGGGGCTGCCGCGCCATCTTGCCTAGTGGAGGTGGGGGACGGGGACGGGATGACCGCGGACTTCTGTCAGGCGAGCCCGCCAGGGTGGGTGCTGGGGAAGTGGTGGGCCGGCCGGGTCTGGGGGCTACAGATCACTACGTCTGTCCCACGGCGTCCCTGACAGCCAGGTCCCTCAGGCTGTCTCAGCATCCTTGCCAGACTTTGGGGGCGGGGCTTGTTTTGCCGCAGTGGCGGCGGGAGGAGCTACAAGTCGTGAGGGGCGGGGCCGAGGGCTTCACGCCTGTGGGTATTTTCTCAGGGCTGTGAGTGATTGGGGAGCCCCGCCCACCTGGCGCCATATTTGGCGTGGGCGGTGAAGTTTGCTGCAAAGGCGCTATCCTGATTGGTTGGCCGCGGATTGGGGCGGGGCCAAGGGCGGTTGAGACTGCGGCTAGCCCGGGCTGTGACGGTATCATTGAATCCCGCCTACCTTGGCGCCATCTTTGATGGGGGTGGCTAAGGTCTGCCGCGCAGGCTGGTGCGATGGTGGCTGGCTGGCCGCAGCGGGGCGGGGCCAAGGGCTGGGGGGGGGGGGGGGGGGAACCGTGGTGACCCCGTGTTCTATGCTCTGAAGGCTTCAGGGTCCTGACTACCTCTCACTTTCTTTGCCAGTCGAAGGTCTGGCTGCAGAGGTTTGCCGTGACGGTGCCACCTCAACTGGCTTGAGGGCTAAGCTCTGACTTCTGAGAATGGGCCATGGCTAGTGACCCGGAGACCGTTTTGTTGGCTGGGTCCGTGTGGTTTGGAGCAGCCAAGCGTTGTGCTAAGTTTGCCGCGGCTGCCGCGGTCGCGGCCGCCATGAAACTGTTAGTACTGAGGTACAGAGCTACAGGCTGTGGACGCACCGGCTGTTACTCCTTGGTGATATCTGGGCGCGGCAGAGGCCTTCCCTTGTGGTTGTCACCCTGCGGTGTGTCTGGCCCCATCTTTTGGCTAGGGGAAATGCTGGGGACGGGAGCAGCCTAGCTGTGTTGCGCAGACCCCGTCAGCGGGGCTGGGGGTGGGACCACGGGCAGTTTGGGGGACTGACCCTGCTGCGGGCCCCGCCCACACTGGCACTATTCATGTCGGCCGACAGGTGGCTGCCGAGACTTATGCACAGGCACCATCTTGAAGGACAGCAGGGAGAGGGAGGAGCTGCAGTGCTCGGCCCACTCTAGCGCTATTAGCCGATAGGTGGCAGCCGAGACTCTCTGCGCAGGCGCCATCTTGAAGGACAGCGGAGCTGCAGGGGCGGGTCCAAGGGGAGAGGAGGCGCTGCAGAGCTCGGCCCCCTGTAGTACTGTTTGTTGGCCGACAGGTGGCAGCCGAGACTTATGCGCAGGCACCATGTTGAAGGACAGCCCAGCTGCAGGGGGCGGATCCAAGGGGGGGGGAGGAGCTGCAGAGCTCCCCGTGACTTACTGCGCAGGCGCTATCTTGAGTGACAGAGTGGGGCTGGCTGTAGGGGGTGGGACCAAGGGGCGGGGCTGCAGAGTTGGGCCCACTCTGGCGCTGTTGGCCGACAGGTGGCAGCTGAGGCTTACTGCGCAGGCGCCATCTTGAGTGCACATGGGTTTGGCTGCAGGGGCTGAGCCCAAGGGGAGGGGCTGCGGAGTTCCGCCTACTGTGTCGACAGGTGGCAGCCGAGACTTACTGCGCAGCCACCGTTTGAGTGACAGAGGTCCTGCAGGGGGCGGGGTGAGGGAGGAGCTGCAGAGCCCCACCCACTCGAGTGATATTAAGACCTGTAGGTGACAGCTAAAGCTTATTGTGCAAGTGTCACTATCAGTGATGGTCGTATTGCTGGGAGCAGGCTTGAGAGAGGCTTTCATGTTTTGAATAACAGGAGACTGCAGACCCCTACCCATTGGGTGGGTAGGCCTGGGTTGTGTTGGCGTGGGATGGCCCCTCGAGGCTTATTGCACAGGCGCCATCTTGAATGATGGCAGAGCTGCAGGCGGTGGGCCTGAGGGAGGGGCTGTCTTGTCCTGAACGATAAATAGACCCTGCAGACCCCTGCCCATCCCAGCAGTATGTTTGTTGTCCAGTAGGTGGCTGCCGAGGCTTACTGCACAGGCGCCATCTTGAATGACAGCGGAGCAGCCGGGGGCGGGCCCAGAGGTGGCTGCCGAAGCTTACTGCGCAGGCGCCATCTTGAATGACGGCTTGGCTGCAGGGGGCGGGCCCAGAGTGGGCAGCTGGGGTTTGCTGCGCAGGCGCAATCTGAGTGATGGCCGAGCTGCAGGGGACGGTTGTAAGGAGGGGCTGTCGGGTCCAGATTCACCGGGCTGCAAACACCTGCCCACCTTTGTGCCATGTTGGCCAGTAGGCGGTTGCTAAAGCGCCATCAAGAAGGACCGTGGAGTTGTAGGCGGTGGTTTGAGGGTGGGACTGCCATGTCCTAAGTGACTGAGGGGTCCTGGGGAGCCCCATCCACCTTCGCATGGCTGAGAACAGGAGTCAGGTTTGCTGTGTAGGCTCCAGTTTGGCCAGCCCAGAGCGTTTGCCGCAGTGGCCACTCATCAGGGTGGCAGGCGAGATATTTCCTCGAAGGACACCAAAGCCAAGTCTCAGGAATGTGGGGACAGGGTTCATCTGTGCAGCCCTGAGGGTCCGTTTGAATGACTGGGGTTCAGATGTCGGCATTTTAATAGATTTGGGGAAGGTGAGGTCTCCAGAAGACAGACCCGTGCTGTGGGAAGAGGACGCGTGCTGTGGACATAAGTTTTGGGGTGTGGAGGCTCTGAGGTCAGTATGGAGTTTACGCAAAGAAAAACGTCTAAGAGCCTGGAACTGGACAATTCAGGGCTGCAGACAGGAGAGGGGCGTGGCACGGGAGACAATCCAGGGGAGGTACTCTAGGCATGTCAGGGCGTGGTTTGGGAGAGCGCGGGGGGGGGGGGGGGGGGGCGGGGGGGCTGCCCTGGTTCTTGGGTGGGGCTACCTGCTGGTGGCGGGGTTGGGGGTTGCACATGCGCAGAGTCACTTGTGGCACTGCTGCTGCGTCCTCTGGAGGACTACCGCGATTCCAGCACTAAAGTAGCTCTCACCATGTTTGCCTACGTGTACCCCAGACTCCAGCTGGGGCACTTCTAGTCCTAGCTCCACCAAAGCATCTCGTAAGCCCCCCATTTGGGAGCATGTTGAAAACCTCTACAATGGTGTGTAAGGTTAAGGAATGAAGTAACTACCTAATGGCAATAATACTAAGGTCCTAATAGAAGATAATCTTTTCATAGTACTTAAATTTACAGTGCAGTTAAACTTCTTTCCCTGCATCACTAGCTATTAGATGGCAAAACTGGAGTTTTAATTCACTTTTCTAAGGAGTACCTGTATCTCTAGTCCATGTGGTCTCCACGGAAAATGTCAGTAGATGTTCTGTTTTTCAGAGTGACATTAGGTTGATCTGTACTGGTCTGCCATGGGCTCTGAGATTGAGTTCTCTGAGCATCTGCTTTTCTATAAAGTGATACTTAGAAGATTACAGTGTTGTGGCGAGGAGTAACAGAGACAAGAAAAGCAGTTGTTAAGTATTGTATGGGGTGTGTAAAATACATAAATATGTAAATAAATAATAGTGCCACTTCAGCTATTGTTTTCCTGAGTTTTGCCTACACGTGTCCTTTGCTTTTAGAGGAACTGGCAGCATCACATAGTTAATAAGTGGGAAGTTGGGTTCTTGAATTGATTTCTAAATCCAAAGCCCTGTGTCTTTACTGTTTTGCTTTGCTTGTTAGAAGACATTCTAAGAAGTTCAGAGAATGACTTGCACAGCCATTGGCGTAACCCCACAGGGAAGAGACTGTGATTACAGTCCACAGTACAACTCTTGCCTCAGGGAGCAATGCCCAGGGCCCTTCCGTCCTGGGAGGGAAGACTCTTTCTCCTGGTCTCACTTGACCTCTGCCACTGGAGGAGATAAAGGTGCACCTGTTGTACAGTCCTTTCCAGTCTGAGGAATCTGGTATTTGCAAAGTAAATTTGGTATCTCATGTTTTCTTTTCCTTCCCCAGCTTTGCCTTCTTGAGCTCCTATCCTTCTCAGAGACACCTGGCCAGAGGAAGAGGAACTAGGTCCAAACACTAGGTGGTCGGGTCCAGGTCCAGGTGAGTTGAATTCCCTTCTCACACTGCCACACTCATCCTTAGAGTGAACACATTCTTCTTCATCCTGACACTTTTCTACTGCATACGTGTTCCATACAGCCATGCAAGTACCCGTTTGTGCTCTCTGAAAACTCACAGACTCTTCCGGTGAATTGCGTGTTTGCCAGAAATTCTCCTTGGCCTCATGCTATGCTTTTCAGTTTCCTTCATTCCGCCCCCCCCCCCCCCCCCCCCCCCCAACACTCAGTTGTACTTTCAGGCCTACTCTTTCTCTCTTGTTGGGTGATTAGAGAAGCATGAGAGGTCCATCGGTTCTTCTAGCAAACATGGCCTAGAGTGGGAAAAGAAGTGTATTCCTGGAGATCATAGTCTATTGGTTAATGAAAGACGTTGAAAAAATAATTGTACAATTGATGTTTTTGAGAGAGAATATTCACTGTGGACAGTTAACCTGAAACAGGCCACATAGGGCCTTTCTGGAAGGCCAGGGAAGCTCAGGCTGAGCACTGAAGAAGTGAGGATGGTAGTGTGTTGTGGCAAGAGTAGTCTGAAGCAGAGGGCACAGGGGCATTTCTGAGGGCTCCAGAGAGAAGAGCCAAAAGTCTAGGATGCCTGGAGCAAAGGAAAGAATTGAGTGGCGTTTGATCAAGGTGGGGAAGAGGTCAGTTGGTGCTGTGTTGTGAAAGGTCTCCCAGTGAGTGGTAAGTATATGGGCTCAATATGAAACACAGTGGGAAACCATTGAGGTGTTTTAGCCATAAAAGTAACATGAGAATCAGATTTGTGTTTTAAAAACACCGTCTGTTGTAGGGTTCTGAAGAGGAGGGTGGAAACAGTGGCTGCAGCGATAACCATTTCAGGTCTGGGTGAGAGATGATAGCTTGGATTAGGGTCAGAGCAGGGGGAGAAGTGAAGTAGTTGGATATTAGAGAGCTACTAAGAGACTCAGTCGGCCCCGTACTCTTCTTTCACACCTTGCTGACTGCTTCAGGTCAGGTGCAGTGAATCACATCGTGTGGGGAAGTGAGCAAATAGCAAAAGTTGTTCATTCCGTCAGCAAACATGGAAACTGCCCACTCTGGGACAGGACCATGCCAGACTTTGTATCTCTGGAAGTGGGTGACATAATCACTGGCCTCAACGTCTGCTGAATGAGAACTGTAGTTAAATGACGAGTAAGAAAACATGCTTACCAACATAGGTGGCTGTGCTGACGGTGTGTTACCATCTGAAGGAAGGCTCATGTGCCATTCAGGTTGGTCCCTGGGAATCATTGGTTTATGCCTGGCCTCAGTGAGTGCCTCAAGTATCCAGTGTCTGGTCCTAAAGCCTGTGGACACTCAGAAACCTTATTTCACGTAAGGACTCATCCTGTGTTAGTAGATCCACATTAATGAAGCTGGGGAAACCTGTGTAAACCCTACTGACATATTAGTTTATGTTGAAAACCGGTGTGACTAAAGTACAATGTTCCTGTTTTCTCCATTCTGGCTTGTTAGCTTATAGTGGGACATAACTACAGCAGGGACCCAAATACTCAAAAGTGTGTATGATCAACAGATTCTCTCCCTGTAGACAGACCTACATGGGAAATGAAACCATAATGAAAAGATTGCTTGGTGAGTATGGAATCAAAATGAGAGAAGGTGAAGGTTCACTAGCACTGGCCTTTAGGTAGCCTAGCGCCAGCATCTGGTTGCAGTGAAGCTCTTGCTAGGTAACTAGGACACCAGAGGTCTCCTATCTCCAGTCCCCTTTGTTCCCAATTTCCACTCAAATTAGGTCTGACCAGAGTAGCCCTTTCCTGTACATCGTTTGTGGCCTATCTTTTCATGTTTTTTTTCTCATTTGGGAGAAAAAAAAAATGATCAGCTAATAATTGACGTGAAAATATGGCCAGATTACTCATACTGGCTCAGAAGACAGTCTCTTTAAAGTAGCTTTATTCGTCTTGAACTATTTGGGGTCTGATCATTAAACTAAAATTCTTAGATACTATTTCCTCTCTTCTGAAATTTCTGGGGAAAGCCCACAAGAATGGACACCAACAAGGAAATTTTGCTGCAGTGTGGTAAGTGCTAAGCCTTTGTGATAGAGGTAAGCCCAGGGTGATGTGGAGATGATCTGCGAAGAGCCATCTACAAGACCAGAGGGTGGAGGTTGCGGCCAGGATGGTAGGGAGAGTGGTCACTTACTCTTTGCTGACATTGCCATATGAAACTGGCCCCCCAGCAGCCCCTGTTGTCCGTATGCTTCTGTTGGTGATTATTCGAACAAGACCAGACACCTAAGCCTACAGCAGTGGTTCTCAAGGTATAACTACTGGGGTGCTTATTGGAATGCCTCTTTCCTAGAGAACCACAGGCCTCCTAGATCGTCACATCTAGAGAGGCAGGTACATACTTCACGAGTACCTCAGATGGCTTTTGGCACCCCAAGTTTGAGAACCACCACCCTAGAAGGACTTGAGCTGCGGTGTGTACTTGCAGACTCGGAGAACTTGGGTTGCTGAGGCTGTCAGCACTGGGCGTGTCACCGGGAGGTGAGGTAGGACTGGGGCTGGGGCAGCGCTTACCACGTCATGCTGAAGTAGAGAATGTCGGTCTGCAGAGAGAGGCAGGAGAATGGAGCAAACGAGAAGAGAGAGGAGACCGCACACCATGCTGTCCCCAAGAAACGAAGAAAGTAACTTCCTCGCTTCCTGACTTTAAAGTTCTCAATTCCAGCCCCCTCGGATGAGGTAGGTAGAATGAGTGAGGGGGCTGAATCTAGGTGCACCATGATGAGGGGCCAAAGTAAGTAAGTAGAAATGGGGTCGAAGAAGCTCTCATGGAGCTTCTTTCTCAACTGATGGGATGTGGGGAGCCTGAGGTGAAACAGTGGGGTCACAGGATTTCGTTAGCTCTCCTCATGTGTCCCACTCAATCTTTTCAAGCCTCTGATCTGTGTTCTTTAATTGATTTCTTCCCAGTTCATTTGTTTGAGGCCAAAGACCCCCCCCCCCCCCCCGCACCTGGTAGCAGGGGTGCCTGATAAATTCCATCCTTGTTTCAGTTACATTAAATGTGAGGCCCATACTTTTGTTTTCTATTCATTTTTTATGAAATAGAGAAGTAAAGTGCTATAAAACATTCAAAGAATGGCGCAAATACTGTGGTAGAAACCACAGTGGCAACACTGTTGTCCAGGCGGCACCACTGTCCTGTAGTTGTAAGTGGTCAGGCTCACAAGCGAAATTTATTCTGCGTGAAATGTTTATGATGCATATAACATTTCATGGTTAGATGTCTAGTGTATGCAAGAACCGATATTTGGAGGTTAAAGAACGCTAGAAATCCATAAGGCCCTCTGCCCAGGGTAGAGAGAGACTGCTTTCTGTCATTCATCTCCTCTCTTTCCTTCCTCTTGGAATTGGTGGTCTTGGCCCCTAGGACCAGGGCTTGGTCCCTTTGTGTCTCCACCTTTGCCTTTGTCTGCCAAATGTGGTCAGACCTTTTAAGATCCTGCCCTTGGCCGCTACTCAACCCACACAGGGATCTGTACTCCAGAGAGCAGAAGGAAATGCGGAAATTTGAGTAGGGGTATGCGAGGGTCCACCTCCAAGTCAGGAAATGAAGGTGATGGGTTTGCCATGTGGCCAGAATTCAGTTTGAACTATGAGGCCAGAGGGGAGGGCCTGGATGTGGAGCACCATCAAGTGATACAGGCAGCGAGTGGAGGGTGCCATGGGAGCAGTGGGAGGCGGCCAGAGGGGAAGATGAAGTGTCCTCGTAAGCAGGGGCCACATCCCGGGACCACCACAGCAGAGGGCATGCTGCTTAGCAGTAGTAGGCAGAAAGGGAACGGGAAGACCAACAGAAATTGAATTTATTTTGAATTTTATATTCAAAAATTTGTTTCTAATTATAAACTTAGAATAACATTTGAAATTAAAATGCAAAAAGAAGTAGTATCTTTTATTGTTTATTTTTTTATTTTCCCCCTTTTATGAATAATCTATACAAGTTTATATGGAAATTTTCTTCTGGCTTAATTTATATATATTTCCGTATGTTTAAATATCCTTGTAGTTGTTTGCTCTTGTGTGTTTGTTTTTTTAGCACAATGAGATCATACCCAGTTCATTAACATTTCAAACTCAAGCTATAAGAGTGAAGTTCCTGGGATGTGAGACAGTAGTTGGTGGGCGGGGAGAAGGTGTCATATGTATGCACACATACTACTTAGTAGCTATTTAGCACTATCTACAAGAATTTCCATATAAATACACTTCCATCTATAGGTTTGCTTTCTAAAAACTGCCTTATTCCATTGTGTGGATATTTCCATCATTTTCTATGTGCATATAAATAGGTATACATGTAAATGCCACGTATGCTGTACAATTTTATGCCCCATTATTTTCATTTAATGCTTTAAAGGTTTTTTCACGTTAGTGGTTTCACCGAGTTTAAATAAACCAGTGTACCTGTAGAATGGAATATTATGTGGCCTTCAGAATGATGTAGATCTATATGTACTAATATAGAAAGGTAACCATCATAAATTACTAGGTTTTAAAACACATACACAAGGGACGCCTGGCTGGCAGGGTCGGCAGAGCACACGAGTCTTGATTTTGGGGTTGTGAGTTCCAGCCCCACATTGGGCATAAAGTTTACTGAAAAAAATAAAAGTTAAAAGCACACACATGCAGAACACCTAATGTGATCTCATTTGGGTAAAAATTTGATGCTACTCTACATATGGATGTCAAAAGGTTTAGTATAGCAACAGATTTGATCAGTGGATGTGGCTTGTGGTTTTTACATTAAATATTTTGTAATGTTTGAATGTTGTATTATCTTTTATGTTTGCAATCAGAAAATAATGTTAAAAAACTTCTTGAAAGCATGACTTAATGGCTACATAGCATTCTATTAAAGATTTTTATGTTTTCATTCCTTCCTGTTTGATGAAAATTTTGGAGGAATGCTGTTTTTTGAGGGCACTGATTTATTTTAATGAGAGCAAAGTAGATTATTGGCCTTTGTGGCCTTAGGCTTCCAGTGATGCGTTGTTGAAATACAGAATTGCTTGGCAGGAGGCCAGACCCCAGCACTGGTTTGTGGTGCTTTCCTAATGCCAGAGGCTGTCCCAACCTTCTTGGAAATGCATGCTTGAATAACTGGTCAGAAATTAAAGTATTGGCCATCCCCTCTCGTCACTTTTGTTAAAATTATTCTTTACCACTTAGTCCTCAGAGAGTTCATAGTTTGTATTTAAACAGTTAATGCTCTTTTTGATTTAAAGACCTTTCTTTATTGTAAACTAAATCCCATGTGTGTGTACACTTTCACGCAAGTCAGGTTTTGGACTGTGTTAGCTCGGTTAAGTGTATTTGTCTTGACACTTGAGTCATTGTGTTGGAAAGAATACTGTACGTTTCCATATGTTTGGGTCATTTTACAGACAACACATTGCCCCCACCACATACATACCTTATTCAGGATTGTCCTGATAGTTTTGTACCTTTATTCTTTAGAGGAACTGGATTCTCAGTTTATCAAAGCTTCCCATCCTTTCATTGGATTTTAATGTATGTTCAAGGAAGGATTGACAACAATTTCCACATTCCCATCCAAAAACATATGTCTTCACATATTCAGGATTTGTGTTATGTCCTAGACATTTAAAAAAATTTTGTTTGGAGTTGCAGATAGTTTGAATTTATTAATGAGAATTTATTTATTTTGCTATTAATGGGATTCTTTTCTTGTATTTAGTGACAAGGTTTTTTAGCTCAAAATAATGCTTTTTCCACATTATGCTTTTCGTTTCTTCTTCAGTTGTGTTAGCCAGGTTTTTCCAGAATAGTGTTGCATGGTGGTTGTGGTGGAGGTCCTCCCTTTCTGGCCCCCACTTTTAGTTGGAATACCTTTAGCGTTTAATATGCTTGCTTGCTTTTATTTGAGATAAATCTCTGTTGTTCTTAGGTGGCCTCCTAGTTGTACTCTTTGCTAAAAACACTATAAGGAGAGGCTGTTGAAGTTTGCAAATGCTTTTTAACACGAAACAGTGCTCACAGGATCCCTTTCCCCTTATAATCCATCGTATAGAACAGTCCCCTGGAATTGGGATATCTTCCTTTGTATTACTGGAATGGGCTAGACTTTTCTAGATTGGATTT
>NW_026057588.1:3215095-3263595 GCF_023721935.1 Panthera uncia
TTTTTTTTCAAAAATACTCTCCTTAATGTTCATGTTAAATCATATTTTGAAACCTAAATGATAATTAATGGAATTAATGAATTTATGAATTCATAAATAATGAAATTAATGAAATCAATACACTGCGTTTCCTTTAGAACCAGAAAAAAGCCTCATGGGGGTTGGCGATTAGGAAGAAATAGTCTAAAAAGATTCCTTGAGGGGAGAGACAAGGAAAAAAAGTTTGAGAAACACTGCTCTAGAAGATCTGCTCCTGTGAGTGGCCCTCTGTCCCTACAGTGTCCATCTAAGGAGCAGCTGTGCTCAGCTTCAGTGGGTGGTGCCATGTGAGAATGTGGGCTCAGGTCTCCGGTCTTCCGACTTCTGGTTTTAAAACTCCAGTTAATAATATTAAATCTACAATTTTTTTTGGTGTTGGCAGTTAATATGAATTTTAAATATTTAAAATAATAAAAAAATCATAATAAAAGCCAGATAAACCCCTCTGTAGTTGCTGGGCAGTCAGTACATGACTTCTAGTTTAAATCAGTTGTTCATTGATCTGCATAATGTTTTCCTGAAAACACAAGAGATGTGTATTAATAAAGTGTGTATCATATTCTCATGTAGTCTTCTAGTATGCACTT
The DNA here is from genome assembly GCF_023721935.1 of Panthera uncia. Classification (NCBI taxonomy): domain Eukaryota; kingdom Metazoa; phylum Chordata; class Mammalia; order Carnivora; family Felidae; genus Panthera; species Panthera uncia. Next base: position 3,215,722 of record NW_026057588.1, read on the forward strand.
TTTAACCTTAGGTTATCAAGATGGTTGTGTGTAACTGTGGTTAATTGGTTTGCATTGCTGGAATATTATTCCATTCTGTGACTCTACCATTTCTTCTACTCTAAACGGACATTTGGGTTGTTTCCAGGTTTTGGATGTTACAAACAGCACTATTAAGAATATCTGTCTCCAAATACACATGAACAAATATACCTAGGAATAGAATTTCTGGGTCCAGAGTAGTTTACCAGTTTACATTTCCTTTAGCATCTAGCAAGAGGTCCCATGGGTCCACATACTAGATAACATTTGGTATTGTCAGACTTACTAAGTTTTGTCAGTTGCATGGATATAAATGGTACTTTGTTGTTTTTATTTGCATTTCTCTGTTAATATGATTGAATATCTATGAGCTCTTTGGGTTTTACAGATGAGTCACGGAGGCTTCAGTACCCACACTCACAAAGACGATAAGAACCAGAGCCAGGACTTAAATTTTTTTTTTCAACGTTTTTTATTTATTTTTGGGACAGAGAGAGACAGAGCATGAACGGGGGAGGGGCAGAGAGAGAGGGAGACACAGAATCGGAAACACAGAGCCAGGACTTAAACTTAAGTCTCTGATTCCTGAGGCTGAGGTATACTGCTCAGCTTCCAGTTACGCATATTCATTATTTATTTATTAGGTGGCTTAAAAGGATCTTCTTCCTCCAATCCAAACTTGTAGTAGTTAGCAGCAGGAACTGTCTTAGAAATTTTCCCTCTTTCCTTGTACTTCAAGACAGAAGGGTACTTTACTAAGTCCCTACACCCTCTGGATTACAACACTTGGGTTAGAAGCTTTCTGCCGGTCTGAATGCTTTATGTTCAGTCCTCTCTCATCAGATTCCTCTCCCCCCTTAGGATAATCTCTGGATGTTGATCATTTAGAATTGTTTCTGGTATTTTAGGAGTTGGTGACTTTCCAGGATGTGGCTGTGGACTTCAGCCTGGAGGAACTGACCTACCTTAGTGCTGCTCAGAGGAATCTCTACCGGGAGGTGATGCTGGAGAATTACAGGAACCTGGTCTCCATAGGTAAGGCCGTCTTCTCCATGGAACTTGGTTTCTGTCTGATAAGGCAGTAGTTCTCACCTCTTTTCTCTCCTCACGTCAGGACCGTCTGTAACGGTGATTCACCACGTCTGAATCTCAACCCAGACCAGGGACAGTATTTTAATATCAAATTCAGTTACTCATCATAGAGGTAACATTGAGTACTTAATATGTGTTATCAGGCACTAGTCTAAGCACTGCACCTGTCCTAACTCCTTTATTCCTCATATTAGTTCCGTGAGGGGGAGATATATTTCTTGTTATTTTTTTTATTACTGCCACTTTACATATGAGGAAACTGTCTTGGGAAAGTTAAATTACTTGTCTAAAACCACACAGCTACTAAGTGGCTGACTGGGGTGTGACCCTAAGCGGTTCAGCCCCAGGATCTGTTCCCTGAAATTAAATAGCTGTACTGCCAGACATGGGTTTGTTTCATCAGGTCTTGGTGCAGTAGAAGGCTCATGGTGATTTAAAAAAAATTTTTTTTAATGTTTATTTATTATCGAGAGACAGAGAGAGATAGAGCATGAGCCAGGGAGGGGCACAGAGAGAGAGGGAGGCACAGAATCTGAAGCAGACTCCAGGCTCTGAGCTGTCAGCACAGAGCCTGATGCGGGGCTCGAACCCATGAACTGTGAGATCATGACCTGAGCTGAAGTCAGACACTTTGACTGAGCCACCCAGGCAACCCACGTGGTGATGTTTTTTGAATGCGCGAAGGAATCGATGAAACTTTCAGGAGCTCCAAAGGCTTCTGCTGGACTTAAACTTTTAGAGTCAGAGATTCCCAGTCTCTCTTCACATCCAGAGGCAAGGTGGTTTGCCTCTCCTGACAGGCTACATGTTTTTGTTGCCAGTGTCAGGATCCTCATTTTAGTAGCTTTTTTGGGGGCCCTGAGGTCTCCTGAAACACACAGTCAAAACCGAACAGCATTCCACTGGCAGCAAGCTGGTGCTCTGGTCCTTGTGAAGTCAGAGACCTGGGGGGTGGGGCAGGGGTTGGGGGTGCCTTACCTCAAACCTGGCACAAGAGTGTGTAATGTGAACCATGACTTTTATTGGTCACGAAGAAGGCAAAAAAGAGTGCCTTTTCCAGTGTAACTCTTCTCTCAGTTACCATATTTGTGACTTAAAATAGAGGGAATAAATCAGTTTTACCTCTTCAGCCCTCATGCGGTGACCCAGAGGCATTTCTGTCTTGTGATGCTTTGACCACTTGCATCACTGAAGGTTTGGGGTTAGTTGAGATCTTACATATCACCCAGGATGTTGTCTTCCTAAGTGTGGGGTGGGTATGGTGGGTTAGACCCAAGGGTATTTTGGGTAGTAAATCTTGTTGGTCTCCCATCTGAGTAAAGAGAGAGCAGACCTGAGGCCCTAAGCCTTAGACCGGCAGCACTCAGTAACCTTCATTTCTGGTGGAGCTATTGCTCTACTACCTTAAGGGTTTTTTCTTTTTTTGCAAATAACAGTGGTTTCTGTTTTTAACGTTGATATAAAGCTTCCATTTAAATTAAGTGTATTTAAGTTAAAAAAAAGAGGTGATCTAAAGAGAAGCATTAAGGGGCATCTGGGTGGCTCCATCAGCTAAGTGTCCGACTCGATTTCGGCTCAGGTCATGATCTCACAGATCATGAGATTGAGCGCCACACCAGGCTGTGTACTGCTTGGGATTCTCTCTCCTTTCTCTACCCCTCCCCCTGTGCACTTGTGCACACATGCTCTCTTTCTCTCAAAATAAGTAAATAAATAAACATTTTTTAAAAAGAAATAAAAGTATTAAACACTAAACACTACTATAAATGGCACACAGATAGGGCTGAAATGGGAGGGTCAGTAATAAATTTGTCAGCGTGCCAGGTTGCGGTATAGGTAATGGATGAGGATTCCTGTTCTTGTGGATGTTATTAATGCCAGTGCAGTGAGACAGACAGTAAGCAAGGAAATAACGAGGTGCTGTCTTCATTCGTTTGGTCTGCTGTAATAGAACACCACAGAATGGCTGGCTTCTGAACAACAGATCTTTATTTATCACAGTCCTGGAGTCTGGAAGTTCAAGATCGGGGGGCCAGCACAGTCAGGTGAGGGCTCTCTTCTAGGTCACAGGCTTCTTGATGTCTCCTCACTTGGTGGAAAGGGCCAGGGAATCTCTCTGAAGCCTCTCTTTATAGCGTTACTAATCCCATCCATGGGGACTCCACCCTCATGACTGAAGTACCCCACAAAGGCCCACCTCCTATCACCACCACACTGGGCATTAGGATTTCCACATATGAATTTTACAGGGACAGGAACATCCAGACCATGGCAGGTGGTATGCAAATGACTTAAGTTTGGGAAATAAAGAAGTAGGGGAAAAGGAGCATTTCACGACCAAGGGAATGAAGGTATCACAGGAGGAAGAGAACCACATGTCATTTACTTTTTGAGCAGCTATGACATCAGATCCCCCAGGCTGAAGTAGAGGGCCCAGCACACTGTCCTCGGGTTTTATTCTAGAGCAGAGTTTTTTAGCCGTGGCACAGCTGACATGTGGGCCAGATCGTTGCTTGCTGTGGAGGAATGTCCTGGGCATTTCAAGATGTTTAGTGGCCTCAATAGCCTTCCTTCCTCTCTGAACTTGTGACAACCAAAAATGCTCCAGACAATGCCACCTGTCCCTTGGGCCCGGATCAGGCTTTAGAAATGGGCTTCATTTTTCTTTCTTGTGCATTTGCATCTTCCTTATTATCGCAGAGTCTTTAGAGCCTAGGCCGGGAGTTGCTGTGGGTCAGGGAAGAATCCCCCAGTTATGAGTCTCCTTCTTCAACAGGGTACCAGTTCTCTAAACCCGACATTATCTCACAGCTGGAAGAGGAGGAGTCACATGTGAGGGAGGAAGACAGCGATACAGAGATGCATCACGGTGAGTAGAGAGCAGAGAGCCCCTGGAAACCGGAATCGTGGGAAGACAGGCTGGGGGCTGGGAGCTGTGGTCAGAGGGCATTCCTCAGGGTCCGCTCAGGCCAGGGAGGGGGCCGGTAGGCGCGCTTGACTCAGGGCTCTCGAGGCTTCACCCCCTGTGGGCACTTAGTACCTCCTTTTGTCTTCTCTTCTTGCTGACTGAGCTCTTCTCCTCCCTGGTTCCAGGAACGCCGTTTCCCTTTTCTCTAGTGTTCCAACCCCTGCGCTTTTTCACGCCCTTACCTCTGCAGCTAGAAGTCCCAGGTCTTTCCTTTTTAACTCAGACAAGAGAAAACCTTGGCATGATACCACTCTTCCTTCCACTTGCCTCCTATGTTCCCTCATGCCAGGTCTTCAGATTTGACATGCAGAGGCTCCCCTCCCCTTCCCTCCTTTACCCCCACAATCTCGTTTCCATCCCCCCACCTTTGCCAACACACACACACACTCTCTGTCTTTCCCTCTCCCTCTCTCACACTGTGTTCTACCAACATCGTTATGACTTCAGGACAAGAACCTTCTAGACTTTACCTTTTCCAACTCTGTGGCTACAATATGATAACATTTGCCATCTTTATGAAATCCTTTCCTTCTCTGTGTTGGGTCACTGTGTATCAGCCAGGATCGTCGTTGTCCTTCAGTGCCTCTCAATAGAAAACCACACCAACACTGTATAAGCCGGAGGGGGGATTATTAGCTTACAGTACCGCTCATGTGGACCTCAGGGATCATTGGAAATGGGGGCTCAGTGATGTTATCAAAGGCCTACTTTCATTTCCTCTTGTCACTCTGCCAACAAATCCTAGATCTGCTTTCTTCTTTCCATGCAAGGAGAGAGAGAAAGAGAGAGACAGACAGAGAGAGACAGAGAGACAGAGAAAGAAAGAGAAAGAAAAAGCAGGTGAGTCCAAGAAGCATTGTCATGAGTGAGGAAGCTTCAGTGTTCCATTTGGGTCCTGTCCCACTCCTGAACCAGTAGCTGTGCCCAGTCTAGTGCTGATCAGTGCAGCCCTCCCTGCCTTGTCCTGTGTGGGCAGAGAAGTGGATGTCCCAATAAAATTCAAGGATCTACCGTGGGGACTCTTCTACCTGCCTCTGTGTTGCCTTCAGTGTCTTCTTTAGTCTGTTCATTCACTCTTTGGCTCACTCGGTCATTCCATACATATTTACTGAGCCTCTGTGGTGGGCCAGCCCTGTCCTAGGTTCTGTGGATACAGTAACAAATCCCTTCCCCCATGGAGCTTGCCTTCTAATGGGGGTGATGGTTGATACCCAGGCAAATAATAGAGTCTGAGTGTAAAGCAGACAGTGACAAATGGGAGACTGCTGAAGCCAGGACCGTCAGGAAAGAACTCACTGAGGAATATTTGAATGAGACGGAGGGGGAGCCACATAGAAATCTTGAGGGAGAATGTTACAGGCAGGGGGAATAGCAAATTCAGAGGCCCCAAGGTTGGAATGAGCTTGGGTGTTCCAGAAACAGGAAGAAAAGCAATATGGTCTGAGTAAGGTGGAGGGGACAGGGGATGAGGTTGAGGAGACAGACAGAGGTTTTGAGCCATGGAATGAGGTGTTATTATTGACACCATAGAATTGTGTTGTCTCATGTAGTGGCCACTAGACACATGTAGTTGAATTTACACCAATTAAAAGTACATAAATTTAAATTCAGTCACACCAGCCGCATTTCAAGTGTTCATTACCAATGTGTGGCTAGTGGCTACGTATCAGACGGCAAAAATATAGATGATTTACCTCATTTCAGGGCATTCTACTGGGCAGCACTGTTCTAAAAAGACCGCTCTGGCGATTCTGTGGAAAATGGGCTTTAGGAAGAGCAGCAGAGAAACCAGTCGGGAGTCTGCTCTTGCAGGCTAGAGCTCGTGGAGGCCGGTGCTGGGATTGTAGAGGACAGGTTTGGGGGACTCTGTGAGGAGAGCTGGCAGAACAGCTATCTCAGTCCTCCATGTTTGAGTCAGCTCCTCAAAGACCATTTCCCGAAACATCTAATCCACTGTGATGGGTCTGGTTATCCCCATCCTGATGCGTGCCTGATCGTAGTCTGGCTCTGCTATCTCATCTGTCCTCTGCCCACACACTGTGATGTCTGCCAGGATGCCAACTTTGATTTCCTTGGCTTCAGTTTCTTTACCACCCAGGGGGTCGCCTTTGTATAAAGCATAAAGTTTTGACTACTACTACTCTCAGAAGAAAATCCAAACTTTTAGCAAAACATTTAAATCCCTGTCAATCTGCGGGAGACCAGTTCTTTTTGTTCCCTTTCTTCGGTTTCTACAATGTGTCTCTGTGAGGAAAGAATAGAGGAAATTTTACATTTCTTTTAGATGGGGAAAAAAGACCTAAAACCAAAGATCTAACTCCAGAGCAAAGCCTGCCTGTGGAAAAGCCATCCTTGGGGGTGGGAATGGAGGATTTACAGGTAGGTAACTTCTTCAGTGTCCACGAAGGAGAGTCTTCTCCTGATGGTCCAACAGACTTGTACCAGGTCGACCAGGAGAAACTTTCAAGTCCTATAAAGATGAGTGAGCCTGAGACCCCCGCTCAGGAAAGAGGCCGTGACAGTGATGATTTTGAAAGAAGCTCAGATCTCACTAAACAGTCAGAAGGTCCTCCAGGAAAGGACCCCCAGCAATGTGCTACTCCTGGAATTGTCACCAGCCCCCAGCCAGTGGTTGATGAGCCTTTGCTCCAAGAGAACAGAGACAACAGATGTGGATTTTGCGAAAGAACTTTTATCACCCAAAGAGCTCGTGAGAGACATGAGCAGTTGCATGCTGGGAAGAAACCCTTTGAATGTAAACGATGTGGAGAAGCCTTCAACCTCATGCCACACCTCACCAGACGTCAGAGGACTCATTCCAGTGAGAAGTCCCGTGGATGCAGTAAAGGTAGAAAGTCTTTCACCCGGCACACAAACACGTGTGGCTGTGTAAGAACTCAGGGTCAGGAAGACTACTTCGAATGTTTCCAGTGTGGCAGAGCCTTTATCCAGGATGTGCATCTTTTCCAACATCTCAAAGCCCACGAGGCAGCCAAAGCTCTTCCCCCTAGGTTGCCCCGCACTAAGACGTATTTCATTCGCTATCAGCGGAAACATGACTATATCGGAGAGAGAGCCTGTCAGTGTTGTGACTGTGGCAAAGCCTTCAGCAGGACTTCACACCTCATTCAACACTATCGAATCCACGCCCAAGAGAGGCCTTACCAGTGTAAGCTGTGCGGGAAATGTTTCAGCCGACCCTCCTACCTCACTCAACATTATCAGCTCCATTCTCAAGAGAAAGCTGATGAGTGCAATTCCCACTGAAAACCTCTAGTCAGAGAACATTCTCAACATCGTTGGCTTCATTCTGGAGAGAGACCCTCTGAATGTGAGAAGGCCTTCCGCCATCCCTCACAATTTCATCATGGTGTGATTTTTAAAATGGCGAATAGTTGCAAGGGTATACAACAGTCTTTCTGCAAAAGAAGATTCAGCACATGTGTCAGTAGTCACACAGATGAAAATCCTTACAAAGAATATCTTTGTTGCATAGGAAAGAAGCTAATAGATTTTGCCTTTCTTTGGTGGTATTTGTAGATGGAAAAACTTCATTTAAAAAAAAAATTTAAATCCAAGTTAGTTAACATATAGTGTAGTCTGGTTTTCAGGAATAGAATTTAGTGATTCGTCACTTACATATAACACCCAGTGCTCATCTCAACAAGTGCCCTCCTTAATGCTCATCACCCGTTTAGCCCATCCCCTCACCCAACACCCCGCCAGCAACCCTCAGGTTGTTCTGTGTATTTAAGAGTCTCTTACGGTTTGCCTCCCTCTCTGTTTTCATCTTATTGGAAAAACCTTCATTTTGACACCGTGACAAAAAGTTTGTGACTGGCAGTTGGGCTCCAGGCAGGCAATCTATTCCCAAGTTTTTCTAGAAGTGTTTACATACAGTAACATCACCATGTGGGATGCATCAACCCAGAGCATGGTTAAAAAAGATTTTCAAGCTGTGCTTATAGTAATTTAGCCACAAAGCTGATGTAATTGGTATTTACACAGTACGTCATAATTTACAAAACATTGCCATGTATATTATTTTATTTGATCTTTTAAGGAATGCTGCAGTGTACCTAGTGAGCACATCTGTTGTGTTTTTATAGGTAAAGCAAACTTGAAAGTCCCAAGTTGTCAGTTGTGACCTAGGTTGTAAGGGATGAAGTAGGAACTAAACCCAGGTTCTGTGGGGTTTTTTTTGCGATTTCATGAGGCATTTATTTCATATTTTGATGTTCAACCCAGGCTTTCTTTATTCCTGCCATATCCTCTCAGAAGAACAGGTACAGTAGGATACCGAGTTCAGCCACCTTCCTCTTGAGCAGTTCCGGCACTGTTTCATGTGAAATCAGAGGAAGACACTCACAGTATTAGAGGTTCAGAAAGCTTTCTTAGGGTGAAGTTTTGATAGCCATTTCTCTCAGGATTTAGGATTTGAGACGGTAACTTGTGAAAGTATATTTTTACTAAACACTTCCTCGTAATTGTTCTTATAGATCATAAAACCATTACTGATCAAGTAGAGTTTTTTGGTAGTTTCCTATAGTTGTCTGAGGGGTTGTGGTTTCTTATTTCCCTTCTCCCCCCTTTAAACAAATCTTGTTTGAGAGCTTTCTTGGGCTCTGGCACTGTTAGCTTGCCGACTTCATCTAAAATCCTAATGCAATGCAGAACACACTTCCTTTTAAAGGTATGAGCCCTGAATTGCACTAAAAATCTCTTTAATACCATATTGCTATAATGATAAAGGCTCTCCATCACTGCCTTGCCTGCTGGTCAAATACAAAGACACATGGTAACCAGCTGGACCTGGAGTCCCAGAACCTGACTCCTTGCCTGGAGGGGGGGGTTGTTGCTGTTGTTACTCGCTGCCCAGCTTTTTCTCTCCCAGCCATTTTGAGGCTGGTTTACAATAGGCGGCTCCAAAGTCATGAAATTAAAAACAAACAAGACTCATCAGAACTTGATGAGCCAAATGAGCGTTAGCTGCACACCCCCCCCTTCTTCATTTCCAAAGTTCTTGATGAAACAGACCTCATGGGCTGGCCCTATTTTCTAATCACAGTCCCCTCTTCAACACACCATAAACTGATTAATGATCTTGTCACCACTACCACAAGGGGAAACGATGTCAATGCATCTCGTTCATCATGGTGATGGTAATTAGCCTTGATGCCTTGATTTAAAATGGCGTGCGCTGGGTTTTTCTATTGTAAAGTTGCTATTGATTTCCCTTTGTAGTTAATAAATTTCTCGCTGGAGAAACTTTGAGACCATGGAAGCACAGATCTTCCTCGACTTACAATGAGATTTTCTCCTGATAAAACCTGGCATACATTGAAAATATCATAAGCCAAAAATTAATTTAATGTGCCTAATCTACTGAACGTCATAGCTTAGCATAGCCCACCTTAAATGTGCTCAGAAAACTTATGTTAGCCTATAGCTGGGCAAAATCATCTAATCCAAAGCCTATTTTATGATTAAGTGTTGAATATCTCATGTTGTTTACTAAATACCGTACTGAAAGTGAAAACCAGAATGACTGCATGGGTACATAATGTTTGTGTGCTGGTGGTTTACTCTGGTTGCGAGGCTGACAGGGAGCTGGGGCTTGCTGTCACTGCGCAGTATCATAAGTGAGTATTGTACCACATACGATTGCCTGGGAAAAGATCCAAATTCAAAATCTGAAGTATGGTTTCAAGCGAGTGCATGTTGCTTTTGCACCATTGTAAAGTCAGACAGTCATAAGTTGAACCATCGTAAGTCGGGGGCCATCTGTATCCAGCTTCTCCTCAAACTTTAAGTCACTAAAGTTTAGCATCTAGCAAGCGGATCTTGTCTACAGCCATTGTTACTCTGTGCATTATTACTCTACTGTCACTGCAATAGCAATGGTGAATTTTTATTTCTCTCCTTCCTTCTACACGTAGTAATTAGAATTCTCCTGTGAGGAAGAGTTGCCTTCCCTATTTATTTACTCAGTAATTTTTTTTATAGCAGTATGGATTCATGGATATTTACTTTATCTTATGGGTTGTAATTTAGTACTATTGGTATTCATTTGTTCAGATTCTTTCAGCTTTGGCTGTATGGCATTGGCCAGCTTCCAACCCTGTCATGTTGGCTCCTCGACCTTTTCAACAAGCTCCCATTCTTTTCTGAACACTTCTAACTTGTTATACCCTCCTTAATCTCTCTCCCTTCACTTCCAAGTAAACCCTGCTGTAACTTCTTGATGGCTTCTCTCTCCTGTCCTGTGAAATCTGCTTCTTTCCCCAAGGCTATCAGTTTATTCAGGCTCTTATCAATCTCAGTCATTCCACTTCTCCCTTCACCATTTTTGCAAAATCTGCATTATATCAGGATTGTGATTCACTTAATACATTTCTTTCAATTGTCTCATCCCTGTTTTTTGAAACTTTAATATACTACTTTAAAAGGAAAATATTAAGTCACCTCAAACAAAGGGTTTTACCCAGGCCATAATCAGATTTCCCTGGTTGTTGCTAAGATGTCTTTTTACAGTTCGCCTATTTGAATCAGATCCAAACATGGTCCACAAATTGCATTTGGTTGTCTGATCTCGAGTCTTAATCTACAGCAGTCTCCTCTTTTTAATTTTGCTTAAGTTTATTTTTTTTAAGTTTAAAAAAATTTTTTATATTATTATTATTTTTTAAAATGTATTTATTCTGAGAGAGGGAGAGAGCACATGGGCAGGGGAGGGAGACAGAATCCCAAGCAGGCTCCGCACTGACATTGCGTAGCCCAATGCAGAGCTTGAACTCATGAACCCGTGAGATCTTGACCTGAGCCAAGATCAAGAGCTGGATGCCCAACTGGCTGAGCCACCCAGGCACCCCTCCTCTTATGTTTTAATGCTTTATGTGATCCTTGGGATAGAGATATACCTTCCTCCCCTCCCCACCCAATTCCTAATATATCTGATAGCTTTGGTACTACTGTTTATTCTGGTTTAATTTTAATTTTAATTTTAATTTTAGTTTACTTATTTATTTTTGAGACAGAGAGAGAGCAAGCATGGAAGGGGCAGAGAGAGAAGGAAAGAGAATCCCAAGCAGGCTTTGCACCATCAGCATGGAGCCTGATGTGGGGTTCAAACTCACAAATTGTGATGCTTAACTGACTTGAGCCACCCAGGCACACCTGGTTTAATTTTTAATTTGGAAGCACTTTTATTTTAAAACATTTTTATTTTAAATTGTAGTAAATTTTTTTTTAAAGTAATCTCTATAGGAGCACCTGGGTGGTTCACTCGGTTGAGTGTCCGATTTCAGCTCAGGTCATGATCTCACAGTCTGCGAGTTCAAGCCCTGCGTCGGGCTCTATGCTGACAGCTCAGGGCCCGGAGCCTGCTTCTGATTCTGTGTCTCCCTCTTTTTCTGCCCTTCCCCTGCTTGCATTCTGTCTCTCTCTCTCAAAAATAGATAAACATTAAAAAAAAAATTTTAAGTAATCTCTACAGCTCCAGTGTGGGGCTTGAACTCACAGCCCTGAGATCAAGAGTTGGATACTGCCATCTCAAACATTTTTTAAGTGTGCAGTTCAGTAGTGTTAATTACGGTCACATTATGTTCAACAGATCCCCAGGACTTTATCATCTTGCAAAACTAAAACTCTATGCCCGTTGAGCAGTAACTCCCCATTTCTCCCTTTCCCCAGCCCCAGGGGCCATCATTCTAGCACTGTTTTTCTGTTAAAGCTTTGTGTGATTATGCAAATAATACTGGAAGAAACTGCCTGTTATCCTGTGGGATATCCCCCCTTCTGAATGTGTCTGCTTCCCGTGGTTTCCTTAAGCTCCTTCCTCTCTAAGTTAGCTCTAAGTATCCGAGATTTAGATTCATCTTCAACTTCTTTGGCTAGAGTACGTCATGGGGTGGGGGGTGGTTTGTGCGCTGTATTATGTTCTGTCAGGAGGCACACGGTGTTGGTTTTTCCCAAAGGCCTAGCCTTTTCAAGTCATTCTCCAGGCCACTGCACCAGTCACAGTGAGGTTTCAAAGCGTTCACCACCTCTGGATTATACAGAGGCCAGCTGTTTAGTTCCTTCTTCATTACCTCTTCTAGATTTTCTCTGCATTCCTCCTTCATCACTACAGCCTAGTTTTTAGACCCTTGAATTAAGAGGTAGTGGAGACTCTTGAGGGGTCTCAGGGTGGGCCATTTGTTGAGAACCCTGGGCCAGGGCTTCATGCTTCTTGAGGAGCCTTAACTAGAGAAAGTCAGGGAGCACAGCTTGACTAAGTCTGTTCTGATGCTTTTTTCGTACCCAAACTGGCAGCGGTGACAGCATGGCATCGCTCACCCTGCCTGTCACCCCTGAACTATTTGGAACACACAGAAGATGTATAAGCCACAGCTTCCATATTTTACAAACTCGAGCTCACTGAGATGGTGCGTATCTCAGCCTGTTATTTTGGCTTTCAGCTTGCTGCTGTCCTTGTGGGCTTCCGAGGATAATGCTTTCCTGCTTCCCTGCTTTTCCCATGCAGTTCCTGACATCTGATAGGGCACTACTCTTTTATTTGGGCTAATTTTTTAAATTTCGAAACACTCATGTTTTAAGCATTTTTTTTTGTGATTATGCACGTAATGCATATTCCTTGAAGATTATAAAAATTTTTTAATGTTTTTATTTATTTTTGAGACAGAGATACAGAGCATAAGCAGGGGAGGGGCAGAGAGAGATGGAGACACAGAATCTGAAGCAGGCTCCAGGCTCTGAGCTGTCAGCACAGAGCCCAATGCAGGGCTCAAACTCATACACTGTGAGATCATGACCTGAGCTGAAATCAGACGCTTAACTGACTGAGCCACCCAGGCGCCCTTATTCCTTGAAGATTATAAAATAACATGTTTTTCTTTGAATACCTGTATCTCTCTCTCCCAGATATACTTGCTGCTAAAAGGGATAGAAAATTGTCCAGATATTTTTTCCTATGCATAGATCTATATAGATTTTTACATTAAAATATTTTTATGAAGTAGAATCATATCAGCGCTGTATTGGAGGTTGTAATCTTTATTCTAATATACCATGAACATCTTCCCATATCCATAAGTATGCCCCTAACTTTTGTTTTTTAGGACTGCCTCATACTTGGTTACGTAGATGTATCCTGATTTACTTCACTAGCCTTCTAAGGTTGTAAACTGGGGTTGCTTGTAATCTGTCTCTGTGTGCACATTACTGCTATAGTTACACTTCCCTGCTATCTCTTGGACCTTAGCATTTCCCTTATCAGTCTGCTCTATTGTCTTTGCATATAGTCATATTTCCTAAGAGGGAGTTCCCAGCAGAGGAATTTTTGGGCCAAAAGGTATGTGTATCTTGAAGGTTTTAGAAACATTCCTGGCCTCATCCCAGCAAGGTCTGAAAGTTGTGATTTTTTTCTCTAGGGAACTACTCTCTTCCACACCCCTTTTCTCCTTGAAGAATTTTCACTATGAACCCATCTAATAATAGGAGTGAGGTCAGAGCTGGAAAGAGTCACAGGCAAAGTAGCTTGACAGGGGAGGGGTAGAGAGAATCCCAGGCAGGCTCCATGCTGTCTATGCAGAGCCTGAGTGGGCTTGATCCCACAAACCATGAGATCATGACCTGAGCTGAAATCAAGAGCTGGACACAACCGACTGAGCCACCCAGACACCTCTTGACATAGTTTTTTTTTTTTTTTTAAGTTATTTATTTATTTAAGTTATCTCTACACCCAATATTTGGCTCTAACTGACAACCCGAGATCAAGAATCATATGCTCCTCCAACTATGCCAGCCAGGTGCCCCTTAACATAGTTTTATTAGGTTTACTTTCCTCATTAAACAAATAATATGAAGCATATTAAAGAAAATGTTGGAAAACAAGGCTAATCAATTTCCTGAATCCCAGAATCTCAAAAAGTACAAGCCCAGAAATGTAGTCCTGTTCACAGGTAGAAGAGCTCTTGGCAGAGGAGAGAGTGTGGGCTTTGGAGCCAGGCTGACCCACACCAAATCTTGCCCCTTCTTGGAAGCTGACTGATTAAACCTTGTTTCCTTAGGAAATGGGGTAACAGTGCTTCCCCCTGGAACTGTCCAAAGGCCTGGGGCTCATCTGTGTAAAAGAGCCCAATGGTGTCTGGTGAATAGTAGATACTCAGCTACCAGTAGCTGCTGTTACATAATGCTTTGTTTTCATGTAGTTTTCACTTACTTTTTAAGGTTTTCTTAGTGACAGCAAACTACAGAATCGTAAACCAGATTTAAACATTGAAACACATTTTATCATTTAGTAAAACGATTCTCTATACAAAGAAGTTTATCTTTGGGTGAAGGTTTCTCAGAACATGTTGCAAATCTGAAGTTCTCATTTCATAATCACATTTTCAAAAAATGGCTAATTATATAAAGGTTTGATTCAGAGAACATAAAGCATTGTATTTATACTTTTCTTAGATTTCAAAGAAGTGATATTACTAGATGAGATGTGACGAACATTTCTGTGGCTCTGGAGAAAGAGCCTGATGAATTTGTGTCTGGAGGGGCAATGCCATTTGTAGCAGAGGGAGGCCGGGAGGTCCATGGGTGGGAAATAAGTGACAACCGTCCTCCCTCCTGAGTCACTGACAGGTGCTGCTTATCACTTATGCTCTGTGTCTACTTCACTGGGAGAATCTTTCACTCCAGGCAGACAAGGCCAACTGAGCAAAGTTTGTATGTGCAAAGGAATGTCTTTGCGGCACCTGGTGTAAATAAGCATTTGAACAGCTTTCCCAGTAGCTGGTGGATAACTCATTTAAAAAAAAACAACAGGGGCGCCTGGGTGGCGCAGTCGGTTAAGCGTCCGACTTCAGCCAGGTCACGATCTCGCGGTCTGTGAGTTCGAGCCCCGCGTCAGGCTCTGGGCTGATGGCTCGGAGCCTGGAGCCTGTTTCCGATTCTGTGTCTCCCTCTCTCTGCCCCTCCCCCGTTCATGCTCTGTCTCTCTCTGTCCCAAAAATAAATAAAAAACGTTGAAAAAAAATTAAAAAAATAAAAAAATAAAAAAAAACAACAAAAAACTCAGCCTATTTGATAAGCCAAAGTAGTGAGTCTTTGCTTACTAATGAATTTTTCCCCGTATATTTTTTTTAAATTTCTTTGTGAACAGTTGAGGCTCTGTACCTATTTAGCTGTTGGGTCTTCATGCATTTTCTTATTGATTTGCCTGAACTCACTTTTCTTTTTTTGAAGTGTGCACTTCTGAAGGGTTAATGTTTTCCATTTTAAAGTAATACTTGGCTCATTAAAGACAATTTGTATTTTGGGGTACCTGGGTGGGCCCTGTTGGTAGAGCGTCTGACTCTGTCTCAGGTCATATCTCATGGTTCCTGAGTTCAAGCCCCACACTGGGCTCGCTGCTGTCAGCGCAGAGCCTGCTTTGGATCCTCTGTCCCTCTCTCACTGCCTCTCCCCTGCTTGCTCTCTCTCTCTCAAAAATAAATAAACATTTAAAAAAAAAGACAATTTGTATTTCTTAGAAAGGTAGAGTTCTCCTCCCTCTGTGCACCCCCCGCCAAGCACCATGAACACCTTTTTCTTATAATTTAAAAATGATAACTAGATTCATGAAAATGGTTGCCCCTGGAGAGCAGTGGGGAAAGGTCTGGTTTTCACAGTACCTCTGCCGTTTCTACCCATGTGACTGTATTACCTATTGTAAGGTGTTTAAAGTTTTCATGGAGCTGTGCTCACTCCATGCATGCAATAGCGGATCTTATTTCCACCCAGTCCTACACCCACACCCTGCTCTTTCACCCCCTTGTCTGTTATCACTTCATTAATAGCCACACCAGAGCTTTCTGTGTGGGGCCTTCCCTGTGTTGTCTGCATGTTTGACTTAGTTCTGATTTTTCATAATTGCAAATGATACCGTAATGAGCATTTTGGTGCTTGAAATGTTTTCCCAAACTTAGGATTCTTTCCTTCAGATAGGTTTTGCCAAAGGGGAATCACTGGGTCAGGAGGGCTATGATTGTTTAAAGGTTCTTGATGCATCCAAGCTCCTTTGAAAACATTACACCAGTTTGCGCTGCTGCCTGTAATGTGTTTGTCCCACACATCCTTGTTGGCATTATGTATTAACAGCATTTTTCACTTTGCTAATTTAATAGGGGAAAGGGCATCCAATTTTTATTGCATTTATTTAGTTTTTTTTAATGTTTATTTATTTTTGAGAGACAGAGACCGCATGAGCAAGGGAGGAGCAGAGAGAGAGGGACAGACAAAATCCAAAGCAGGCCCCAGGCTCTGAGCTGTCAGCACAGAGCCCAACGTGGGACTTGAACCCACAGACCAGATCATGACCTGAGCTGAAGTCAGACACTCAAGCAACTGAGCCACCCGGGCACCCCTCATAATTTTATTTTATTTTAATGTTTATTTACTTATTTTGAGAGAGAAAGTTTATTCGAGCAGGGGAGAAGCAGAGAGGGAAAGAGAGAGAATCCCAAGCAGGCTCCATGCTGTCAGCGCAGAGCCCAGTGTGGCGCTCGAACTCATGAACTGAGATCATGACCTGAGCCAAAATTAAGAGTTGCCCACTTAACCGACTGAGCCACCCAGGCACCCCTCACTTTAAGTCTCCTTTAACTACTCTTGAATTCCCTTTGGTATATTGCATGAAGAGAAGATCAAAATTACCCATTGTAAATTGCCTCAACATCAGTTATCAGTAAATGGTTCATAGTCATATTGTTGTATAGTGCGGAATCTAGTATCTGGACCATCTACTTTCATTTGCTTGTTGCCCTATTGTATCTTAGATCTGTACTCTTCTTTACAGCCTTATAGTTGAGTTTTCTATTACTGTGCCTTAAAGTGTATTTATATGTATTTTATATGAAAAATATAGAATTGTTATTCTTCCAGATGAACACTTATGTTTATCAATTAAAAACGGCCTTTGGGTGACTAGTAAACTTATAAATAAATCAGAAAGAATTAACATTGTTTCATGTCCTTTCATGTATTCAAACTCGTGTATTGATGAGGGTTTTATACTTTTCTTCTCATCAGGTCACAGGTTTTCCTCAGCCATTCCTATAATACTGTTGCAGTTGTGGGTTTCCTTGTGTAGGGCTTTTCTTTTTTCTGTTACAGTTCTCATATAAAAAAGGAAAGCCAGCATCCCAGGAATGGGGTCACTTCAGTGTTGCCCCCATTGCATGCCTTCAAGCCAACCAAACCCCAGACTTCCAGAAGCAGTTGGGGGCCAGAGATGCTCTTGATAAGAGCCGGGGACTCTCTCCCCAGGAAATTCAGAGATGCCTAGCAGTAAGGGTAGGTGTGTGTGCGTGTGTGCGCCCACACAGAGACTTACGAATGCCACCTCAGTGGGGTCAACCGTGCCCCCACCTCGGCTTTGAATCTCTCCTCCCCCTGACGCTTGCAGTTGGGAAGCTCTGAGTTCAGTGCTGGCGCCCAGGCCATAATTAGGTCTCCTACAGGTGGGATCTTGGAGGAGGAAGGAAGTACAGGACCCACTGCCTGGCACCTCACCCACTTCAGCCTCTCAGGTAAAAAGATAGGCTTGGAATAAAGAGAAGAAGCAATCTGAGCGGCAGAGAACCTCCATGAGGCACACCTAAGGGAGCCAGGGGGCAGGATGGGCAATGTCATGAGGAGGAAGGGGGGATAACCCCAAACAAAGAACCTCCTGTTACAGAATCTTTTGATTTCTCAAGAAATCAAAATTGAGCTGGAATGCTCAATTTGTATGTGACATCTCCCAATATTTTAATGGGGACAGCTAATTTTAAAAAACCCAGCAGGAACAGAGAACCTTTGCAGGCCGTGTCTGCTCCGTAGGCCCCATTTTGGCGCATCTGACTCACTAGGGGTCAGATCCTCTGCTGGTTTCTAACCCTCATGCCTTGACCAGGTAGGGACACAGAGTTGAATAGGTTGGAAGAGGCAGTCACTTGCTCAAGAGGGCCAGCTAGAAACTGGTGGTGTCATAACTAAGTCAAAGTCAGGCCGTGTGACTCCCAAGCCGTGCTGTTACCGAGCCCATGGGTTTAAGGCAGTGTTTCTCGATGTGTGGTCCCTGGACCAGCAGTACCCCATTACCTGGTATAGCAGACAAGTGATGGCCCCCAAAGAGACCAGTTCCTAATACCTGGAACCTGTAAATGTTACCTTATTTGGAAAAGGTGGCTTTTCAGATCTGATTAAGGATTTTGAGATGGAGGGATTACCTGGGTGGGCCTTAAATGTCATTAATATATCCTTATAAGGAGGCAGAATGAGATTTCACACACACACATGCACACACATGCACATGTGTGCACACAAGATTTGAAGACTGGAATGGTTCAGCCACAAGCCAAGGAACACCAGAAGCTGAGGAGGCAACAGAGGATCATCACTGAAAGCCTCCAGATGATATCCTTGCTGACATCTTGATTTGGACCCAGTGATACTGATTTTGGGTTTCTGACCTCCAGAACTCTGTGAGAAGAAATTTCTGTTGTTTTAAGCCACCAAGTTTGTGGCCATTTTTGAAAGCAGTCACAGGAAACCAGTACGCTTAGGAAAATGTTAGGAGTGAATATTCTGAGGCTCCATCCCAGATCTACGGAATCAGAAATTCTGGGAGCGGAGCCCTGCACACTGTCTTTTAACAAGCCCTCCAGGAGATTCTGTCAGAACTTAAAGTTTTGAAAACAAAGGCTGAAGCCAAGGGTTGAAAAAACAGGGACCAGGAATTTTGTGCGAACATGTTAATGGGGCCTGTGGCAGATCAGGAGGTGATCTTGACCTAAAGGCATTCGTGCATTTGTGTGATGTGCTTGGCCCCCACAGGCATATGGGCTTTCAAGTTGATCCCGAAAACCAGTATTTCTCAAACTTTAGTGCACAGTACGGAGAAAGGTAATAAGCAAAACAAGGTGGTGTGTGCTACAAGGAAAAAGAAAACAAGGTAAGAAGGCAGAGGGAGTGCCAGTTGGGAGGGCTAGTTTTAGACCAGGTGGTCTGAAGAAAGCTTTCTGAAGAGGTGGACTTATGAGAAATCAGCCATGGAACACTGGGGAAGAGAGGGTTCTGGGCAGAGGGAACAGCATGAGCAAAGGGCTTGAGGTCAGGAAATAGCTTAAATGCTGGAGGAGATGGGGGAGCAGTGTTGTTACAACTTGCCAGAGGAAATACATGTGTTCTGTGAGAGGACTTCTGGAAGCCTGTGCCTGGTTCCCTGTGGACTTCACCCCGTGCACCTTCTCCCTTTGCTGGTTTTACTTTGTATCCTTTTGCTATGGTAACTCTTAGCCACGAGTATGATTATGTGCTGAGTTGAGTCCTCTTACTGAGTCACCGAACCGGGGGGTGGTCTTGGGAACCCCAAGGCATTTCCCCAAGACTAATATGTGATATGATGAACGAGCTCTGAAGTTTCGTGTGGGTGGGAAGTCTTAGTAAGAACTGCTGGAAGTTAGTTGCCACAGAGGTGTTTCCTCACCCTCACTGTACGTGCAGGGTTTCTCTCTGGTATGGGTCCTCTGATGTACTTTAAGGGGTGAAACATGGCTGAAGGCTCTCAGACACTCCTTACACTCTTGGGTGTCTTGATGCTGTGGGTGTGCTGGTGCTTGGTCAGGGAGGAGCAGTACTGAAGGTGTCCCCGCACTGCTCATGTGTAGGGGCTCTCCCTCCAGTGTCCCCGCACTGCTCACACACGTAGGGGTTCTCCCCAGTGTGAGTTCTCTGGCGGAGGCTGAGGGAGTTGCTGTAGCTGAAAGTCTTTTCACAGTTACTGCATTTGTAGGTTTTCCTACAAATGGGTTTTCTGGTGCTTCGTGAGGAAGGACCTTTACCAGCAGGGTTTCCCACAGTCAGGGTACTTGTAGGGGTTCTCGCCTGTATGAGTTCTCTGATGGGAGATTAAGGGATGAGGCCCAGCTGAAGGCCTTTCCACATTCACTGCATCTGTAAGGTCTCTTCCAGTGTGGGTCCTTCGTGTTGGCTGGAGAGTGCCTGGTCACTAAAGGCCTCCCCACACTCATTACAGTGATAGGGTTTCTCGCCAGCGTGAACTCTCTGATGGTGAGTAAGGCCTGCCCTCTGGCTGCATGCATGGGGTCTCTCCTCAGTGTGGATCTTCCGTGTTATGTGAGGAAGGGCTTGGAGCAGAAGGCTCTCCACATTCAGGACATCCACAGCCTTTCTTCTCTGTGAAGATGCTGAGAGATGTCACCAGGACTGGCCTCTTGGGGAGGCTGTCCTCTCTGCAGGTCTTTATGAAGTTCAGGTCCCCAGGTCCTTTGTTTTGGGGACTTACCAGAGACGTTCTTCTTTGAAGGTGTCCCTGTTGTCAGGCCCGGTGTCCCGGTCTGAAAGAAAGTTTTCAAAACTGCAAACGCCTGTAAGATGTGAGGCAAGACACTGAAACCAAGGTGGCTGCTCCATTACCAGTTGTGATGGTTAGTCTTATTTGTCAGTCCCGAGTGATTTCAGTCAAATATGAATCCGAGTGTTGCTAGGAAGCTAGTTTATAGATGTAGCTAGCACTTACAATCACTTCAGGTAGAGGAAATCATCCATGATAATGTCAGTGGGCCTCATCCAATCAGTTGAAGACCTTAAGAGTAAAAGCTGAGGCTTCTTCGAGAGGAAATTCTGCTTGAAGACTGCAGCATCAGCCCCTGCCTGAGTTTCCAGCCTGCTGGGCAGCCCCAGAAACGCATGAGACATTTCGTAAAATAAATCACTCCACACACACAGCTTATTGGTTCTGTGTCTTTGGAGAACTCTGAGGCAGCGGCTCTCCGGTGAGGCTGGACGTCAGGGTCCAGGCTGGGAACAGGGGAAGCGTGCACAGATTATAATATGGTAAAGCAGGGCTGACCCACAGAGGAACGGAACGTGTCGTCCGGGAAAAGGAGAACTTGGAAAGGGCGGGCCAGGATCTGGGGGCCTCAGGAGTCCGCGTGGGCTGCAGTGAGCCCACACTACCTCGCAGCCGGGTCTCAGCGGTGCTGGATCACACGAACACGCGGTTTCAGGCAGCCGCTGTTCTTTGCTGAGTCACATCTCCAACTCTGGCACTGCTGGCCTCTTGGGTCACGTAGTTCTCCGTGTGGGGACCGTCCTGGGCATCGTAGGATGTGAAGCATCATCCCCGGCCACTTCCACGAGGCGCCGACGGCACCCTCTCAGCTGTGACAACCAAAACTATCTTCAGACACTGCTACACTCCACCTCAGGGCAGAACTTCTCCCGGTTCAACCACTGCTGTAGTGGGCTGTGACGTGGGGTTTTAAAAAATGAAACAGAATGGAACAACAGCCTGTCGTGTATAATAAGGGTAAGTATCATTTTGTGAAATTTTCGTTTCAGTCGTATCAGATGCGGACATAGGATGTGCAGTGAGCTGGGGAGTAAAATGCACCTTTCATCAGGGTGTGGTAGAAACAAGTTTGAGGAACTGACACAGGGGCCATCAGCCCTACCACAGGGACAAAGAGAGCCAGAGGCAGAAACAGGGCTTTAGACCGAGCTGAGATGTCCACAGTGTGTTCTCTGCGGGCACCCCTCAAGGGGACTCTGACTATTGGGCCCTTGTTGACCCTGCCAGCCCCATCTAGCCTGTCCTCTTCCCTTCCCCCACACACCGGCACACAAGTGCTCAGCAGGTGTCAGCTACCAGTACTGGGTAACCCAAGTGCGGCCAATTACAAAGCCCGGTCTCTTGGCCTCAGCCATTGGCTTCAGAAAGAAAACAGGGGTGCCTGGGTGGCTCAGTCAGTTAAGCCTCCGACTGTTGGTTGCAGCTCAGGTCACGATCTCACGGTTCATGAGATCTAGCCCCGTGTCAGGCTCTGCGCTGACAGCGTGGAGCCTGCTTGGGATTCTCTCTTCCCCTTGCTCTCTCTGCCCCTCCCAGCTCATACTCTTCCAAAATAAATAAATAAACATTTAAAAAAAGAGAGAGAAAACAGACATGGTCTGATGGCACTCAGGTCTGCGGCTTCTGCTAGAACTTCTGGGAAAGAGAGGCGCCCACCCTGCTGGGACCACTGAGCATCATTAAAGCCTACTGCTGCCAGAAGTGGAAGGGGGCCAGCCTGGGAGTGGAGCTAAGAGAGGAGAAAACATAACTGAGAAACAGACAGTGAGAGCCTATGGAGGACCAAGAAAACTAAGGCCAGAAAGTAACACTTGAGCTCCTAGATCCAGCCATGCCAGAAGCCTCAGTCACCCTTAGCTTTTCCATTATGTTCACCCAGAGAGGTGGGCGCTTCAGGAGAAACAGGGTGGAAAGACCATGAACAGAGGCACTGAGTGGCTGAACCCCATCCCAACCTAGTGCTGACATTCCCAATGCCCCCTGGCTTCTATGCAGTGAGGTGGGGTCTGAGGTCACTGAAAAATCACTGCCCTTACCCAGTGAGACCAGGTTCCTGTAGTTCTCCAGCATGATGTCCCAGTACAGGACCTCTGGCCAGGACTCAGCTGCCCCCGCCCCTCCTGGGAGAAGTCTACCACTGCATCCTGGAGAGCAATCAGCTCCTGGAATGACTAGCCCTTCACATGGTCACAGGGAAAGGGAGTCTGGGGTTGGGAGGGGAGTCAAAAGAGAAAAGTTCAGGACTCCTCACAGCATGGCTGAGGCTGCACGTGGCGGTCCAAGAGCCAGAAGAGCTCACAGACTCGTGGAACCTGGCCTTCCTACGGGGCTGTACAGGACACTGCAATGCACTCAGTGTGACAAAGATTTACTGGGGTCGACTTACACCAGGCACCTGGGATTCAGTTGCTGGGGACCAACAAACAGGGAGGGTGGGCACTGTGGCACATGGGAAGACCCTGCAGCCAAAGAGGGTGCCCCTACTCAGCCCAGCTAAGGCTGTCCCCCAACACTGGCCTCGTGTTGCTAGTATGAATGTTGCCCTCGGACTCTGCTTGATCCACTGCGGCCTTACTTTCTGCACAGCACTTGTGACCACCTGAATGACCACGCCTGCGGGTTTCTTTAATGTCTCTCACATCATACCTGGTCTCCACGCAAGCAGGGGCCTCGTCAGTCTGCATCAGAATTGCATCCCAGTGCCCGAGAGCGCCTGGCACACAGGAGGCCCGTGGATATCCGCTGACTAACGGATCGCACCCACCGGCACACTGCTGCCTGGGCTGGGTGTGCTCTGTGTCCAACTCGCAGCCACGTCCTGTCTTTCAGATCCCAGGGGCCCTTCCAGGGAAGACCAGAGACGGCCGGCTTACCGGGGGCCTTGCAGTCATAAGCCCAGAACATCGACCGACTTACCAGGGGCATCGCAGTCACAAGCCCAGAACCATGCCCTGCTCTTCAGAGACCCTCTCCTGGTGGAGAAGGAAAGAGCGGTGAGTGACGGGGCCCTGGTGGGCCATGCTGCCAGCCCCTCCTCTGGGACCCAGAAGGGCCACCTCCCTTTCTGGGGTTGGAGGAATGGGTAAATGGCCACTGTTCCCTGCAGCCTGATCCAAGCTGAGAACTCGAAGTGTGGAACCAGGGTTCTGGGTTTGAATCCCATCTGTGACCCACTAGCTATATGACCTCTCTCTGAGACTCAGTGTCCTTGTCTGGGAAATGGGGATAGGAATGGGATGTACCTGTAGGATGTGGCAGGCATACCATGAGCTAGTGAATGCAGATGGTGTTACTGGCCCTGGGTTCTTCACCTTCCCTGTAGCCACACCCTTGGCCACCTATCTGCTGTGGCCTCTCACTAAGCGCGGTGCGTCCCCCGCCTCTTGGCTTTGGTCTGGCCTCCTAACCTGTGTTGGCCAGCAGCGGTCCTCCCGTTCCTCCAGCATCCCGACCTCGTTCCTGCTATAGGGCCTCTGTCCTTGCCCTTCCCCCTGCCTAGAACCTTCTTCCTCCAGCTTCTCCTCCAGCATATGATTATCCCTCAGGGCTGAGCCCAGATGGCCCTCCTGGAGGGGGTCTCTAACTCCCCCAGTGGCCCAGCCCTAAGTCGCTGTGCCCTGTGCCCTCTGGTGTTTTCTTCAGAGCACTCATAAGTGACGGCGTTGTTTTACGGCCGTCCCTGGCCTGTGTTCCCCACGGGAATGGAAGGTCCCTCCCATGCACCACCCACGAGTAGAACTCCACAAGCGCCCCCAGAACCTCAGACACAAGGGCGATGAGCATGGACTCACATGGATGTGACCACAGGTTTAGAGACCCCCGTGCAGTTGTGCACGATCACACACACACACACACACACACACACACACACACCACTTCCGCAGGCAGGTATGTGTCAGCCCTGTCCACGCGGACATCCGACAGGCGGGGGTGCGTCCCTCCCACACAGAATCGCTCAGGACTACGTCCCCACTGCACGAACCCCCAACTCAGCCATGGCAAACCTGTACGTGACATACCACACTCTACCCTCGTTGTGCACGCGCTCACATGCCCGCTTGTGATCTGCCCTCATGCGCGCACACACACACCTGCACTCGCCTGCCCGTGATCTGCCCTCACGCGTGCTCTCTCTCACACACACACACACACACCTGCACTCGCACGCCCGTGATCTACGCTGACGCGCGTGTACACACACGCACACGCACTCACCCGCCTGCCTGTGATCCGCCCTCACACGCTCACGCACATGCACGCGCGCACACACACACCTGCATTCGCACACCCTCCTGTGTTCCGGCCTCACGCGCACATGCACACACACACACCTGCACTCATACGCACACCTGTGATCTGCCCTCGCGCGCGCACACACAAACGGACCCACCTGCCCACCTATGATCCGCCCTCACGCGCGTGAGCGCACAAAGACCTGCACTCGCTCACCCGCCACGCGCACCACACGCGGACACGCACAGCCACAGGCTCAGCACCCGCGCTGCTCTGACCCCCTCCGCCCCCCAAGGGGGGGGGCGGCCCCCCCCCCCCCCCCCCCCCCCCCCCGCGCGGAACGCTCTGGGAAATGTAGTCCCGAGTCTTGCGCACAGGCGCACTTCCTTGTGGCGCGGCAGCTGCGTCCTCCGCGGAGTAAAGTCCCCTTGTCTCAGAACCAAGTATGATAAGGGATGGGAAGGGCCGTGCTACTCAGAGGTGGTTTAGAAAGGTCTTTTGAAAGAGATGACAAATATGAAGCAGCAGCAATGCCCCAATGTAGGGAAGGGTTTTCTGAACTGAGGAAAGAGCAGGTGCAAAGGCCCTGAGGCAGGGAAAGGATTGACGTGTTTGAAGAACTGAGATAACACCAGCATAGCTTGGGATAAAAGATGCAGGGGAGGGCGCAGGGAAGGAAACTGGAGAGGTGGATGGGGTTCCGCACATGGAGAGCCTAGGGCAGTGAAGGGCTGCAACAGGGATAGCACGATGTGATTCATATTCTAAACAGGAATCCATGTTTTCTGGGTGGAGGGGAGTTTGGGAAGGTAATAGTGAAGGCAGGGAGATCAGGGAGGAGGCCCGTGGGATAGTCCAGGCAGAGATGGTGTGTGCTGGGTTAGGATGGTGGTCAAGGCCTGGTGTTAAATGCATGGGTTTGA
The DNA here is from genome assembly GCF_023721935.1 of Panthera uncia. Taxonomy (NCBI): domain Eukaryota; kingdom Metazoa; phylum Chordata; class Mammalia; order Carnivora; family Felidae; genus Panthera; species Panthera uncia. The sequence goes on from NW_026057588.1 coordinate 3,241,352, forward strand.
AACATACATGGAGGGACACAGTGGAGTGTGATGGGGAGAGGTGAGGGTAAGAGGGAAATCAGTAGCCTGCTAGATTTCTGCCCTGGGGATGGATGGATGGCAGTGCACTAAATGGGGTGAACACTGGGGAAGGAGCAGGAAAACTGGGGAAGGAGGAAAAATAGAGACTGCGTGTAGGTGTGTTAAGTTTCAAGGACTTGCTACGTATTCGTGCAATGTGATTTAACATGAACGTATTCATTCACGAACCAATTGTTTATTGAGTTTCTATTCTTCACTGACACCGTGTTTGGTGCTGGAGCATGCTAGCACATCTCACGAGGGTTAATTACTAACATTCGAAAATGTTACAAACCAGTTGTTACCCTATAGATTCATAGTTTGACATCAGCTGTGGTGAGGTTATTTACACCATGGAAATTAGCAAATGCTACAATTTTTTTCAGAGAGCTGGTTTTCCATCACGCTATTGGATAACACAAAGCAAGCAAATGTAATCTCTACCTTCATTCAGCTTTAATTCTCATGGGGAAATAGATTTGTAAACAAATAGCTAAACAATTCACTGACACTGCAATGCATGTTTTGGAGAAAGGAGAGTTCTGAGAGTATAGAAGGAAAATGACCCAGCTTCGCCAGCAGGGGTGCTCAGGAAGTGATAGTTGGGCTGTGATCTGAAGGCTGAGCAGCACATTTTAATATTGGAAACCAAGATGTGTTTTATTGACAAAGTGTCAAAGTTCTATTGGCGGTGCCTTTTCCTTTCTTGGTGGAGTGTGAAATGATGAACTGTCCTCCAATTGGTGGTGGTCTGGATTCAACTGCACTAGTTAATCTGACTAGGGAAAGGGTTGTCCCTACTGGGTTTGTGGAGCCCCATGATGCCATGCAGGTGTGGCATAAATAACTGTGGAGAGGGGACTAGAAACCATTAAGGGCTCAGGGGTCCCAGCCCCCTGACTCTAGATAACACCAGTGCAGCTCTGGCTTTTTGTTTTTTTGTGGTTCTGCTTCACATTTGTTTGTTTGGAGGAACACATATTGAACACCTAGTGTGTGCCAGACAGTACACACAGCATTGAAGAGAACAGAGCTCTGCCCTCCTGGAGGTTATATTTGGAGGGAGGGGATGGGGATTTGTGGCCAAACAAACTGAGTAAGTAGTTCAGAAGGGTGATAAATGCAACATAGATAATAAAACAAAAGGAGGGGATTGAGAGTGACCTGGAGGTGACCTAATTTGGATGGGAGAGTTAAGGAAGACCCTTCTGAGGAGGTGGCATTGGAGCTGAGACCTACAGGATTATAGAGAGCCTGCTACCCCAAACCTGGGATACCCAAGTGACTGGATGTTTTCTGTCTCACTGAGTAGATCTCAAGTGGTTATGGGAATGACATCCCATCACCGTTGCCATATTCTTTTGGCTAAAAATACATCACAAGTTTCTTCCACATTCAGGTAAGGGGATTATATAAAGAGGATGTGATTCATTGGTGATCACCTAAGGGTGTGTCTGCCACACCCACGTGATCACCAAAAATTTATGTAATCTGACTGGCTCATCACATGCCCCTTTTCTCTTTTTGGACAATTTATGTCTCTCCCAGGGCTTATGCATTTGATCAAGAGGCTGGTATTCCCAAGTAGAAGAGGACTCTTAATCCTCAAGGATATGTTAGTAGCACAGCAAACTTCTCCTAAAACTCCCCCCCCCCCCCGCAAATGTCTCAACAAAGTAATGTTTTTGAAGTGATAGAGAGGGTTCAGTCAGTTAAGCACCCCAGTTCGGCTCAGGTCATGATCTCACGGCTTATGGGTTTGAGCCTTGCATCAGGCTCTGTGCTGACAGCTCAGAGCCTGGAGCCTACCTCAGAATCTGTGTCTCCCTTTCTCTCTGCCCTTCCCCCTCTCATGATCTGTCTCTGTCTGTCTCTCAAAAATAAATAAACGTTAAAATTTTTTTTTAAAAAGCTGCATGGATCGGAGGACTTGAGGGATACAGAGCAATGAGATAGGAGAAATCTGGTCTCAGGATGACTTTGTGGCACACAGACACCAGGATCACAGGTGTTTACATGAATGAGACAAGCACAGGTGTTTACATGAATGAGAATGAGGGCTTCTGTGGTTTTGAAGTCACTGTTAACTCGTTTTCTGCGAAAGCAACTGAGCAAAAAATCCAACTCATGCAATGCTACTAGGTAAACGTGGTAGGAAGACAAAAATGCCTTCGACATTCCCTTAGAAGGAGTCACATGAAGACTACACAGTGTATCCCTGCAAGTCCAATATGGTCTATTTTCCTTCTGGAATCGTTGCTTCTTCTGATGAAGCCATTGGCTTGCATTTAGGACAGATACTAGATGAAGAATGTCTGCCATTAGACATTAGACTCACATTGAGTCGGCCATGCTGTGTCCTCTTGTGGAAGGGCCATGGGAACTGAGAGGATGGTTTCCTACTGGACTCGCACTCCAGGGCAAAGGGTCATTGAAGGGGCTCTTGGATGGAATGATCCCCACTGTTTATTCGCTCCCTCTAGCTCTGTCTTTCCCTGTGTACATATGGTAGCATTTTCCTAAATTAGATGCATGTTGGACATGTCTCCACCTTACCTGGACATCCACTAGGGCCCCGGCATGGCTCAATGTCATCTTACCTGGACATCCACTAGGACCCCGGAAGGGCTCAATGTCATCCAACTTGGCTGCCAAATTTTTGGCTACAGGTGTGTTCCGGGTGGTCTTTGGAGGCACTAATACCTGGACCATGACCAGGAGGAAAATTCTGGGAGGGTTTCTGGGTCCCTCCCATGTCCACATACCAAGTTCTAAAAGGGTACCTGAAGATAAAGCTTCTTCAGGGCTCTCTTCATGTCCTTGTTCCTCAGGCTGTAGATTAGTGGATTCAGGGTGGGTGTGAGGACAGAGTAGAAGACAGCAGCTACGCGCCCTTGCATCGGGGAGTAGCTGGCGGCGGGCTGCATGTAGGCAGAGCTACCGGTGCCGTAAAACAGGAGAATGGTGGCCAGGTGGGAAGAGCACGTGGAGAAGGCCTTCCAGAGGCCAGCCGTGGAATGGATCTGAAACACGGTGGCCACAATGCAGACATAGGACAGAACAGTGAGGGCAAAGCAGCTCATGATGATGCAGCCACTGGCTGTGGACCCTGCCGCCTCGTGGGCATCCGCGTTGGCACAGGCCAGGCGCATAAGTGGGGAGATGTCGCAGAAGAAGTGCTCAATCACGTTGGGGCCACAAAAAGGCAGGGAGAAGGTGTTGGCTGTGTGGAAGGCAGAGAAAAGGAGCCCGCTGCCCCAGGCCACTGCCACCAGGGAGACACAGGTCTGGGGGCTCATGATTGCTGTGTAAACTAGGGGCTTGTAGATGGCCAGACATCGATCGAAAGCCATGGAGGTGATGAGAAAACACTCCGTGGACCCAAGGCAGACAAAGGCAAAGAGCTGGGATGCACATGCACACAAGGAAATCTCCCTGGAGCCCAGCATGGTGGCCACCAGGGCCCAGGGCAAGGTGGTGGACACAGAGCAGATATCCACCAAGGAGAGGTGTTTGAGGAAGAAGTACATGGGCGTGTGCAGGCAGGCATCGTGTGTCACGGCCGCCACAATGGTGATGTTTCCCAGAACAGTGGCCAGGTAAATGAGGAGGAAGGTGGCCGTGCTGAGCAGCTGTAACTCAGGGACAGGCGAGAAGCCCTGGAGGAGGAAGGCAGTTACTGCTGTCAGGTTGGCCATGGTCTCTCTCTGGAAAAGCTCCTGGACCACAGAGGACACCCAAGGAGCAGAGCAAGAGGGGAGAGATGAGACCAGAGCAGAGACCTAGGAGAAAAGAAGGGGGCTGAGCTCATCTGGAAAGGATGCTCAAATGTTCCTTCACGAAGCACACGTGCATTATTTGTCTTCTGGGAGGTCTCGCGTTCAAATACCTATGGAGGCCTGGCACATGCATAAGTTAGTGAACCTGGCTGAGTGCCACCAGTGGGGGTGGGGGGGTGGGATAGGGCACTCAAATGAGACAGCTGCTCTGAGCTCTCACCAGCTTTAGTGGTGGGCCAAGCACTGCCAGATCTTCTGACATTTTTCAAGAAAATTTGTAAATGTGAAATTTCCCAAGTATTACATGTTGGCAGTGAGCCTGAACTTAAAACACTCTGCCCATCAAATGGGGCTTCTAGTTTAAGAGTTTTGGTCTTGTCGTGTGTCTCTGCTTCATAAATCCATACCATCTTTAAAAAAATTTTTTTTTTAATGTTGGGGTGCCTGGGTGGCTCAGTTGGTTAAGCGGCTGACTTCAGCTCAGGTCATGATCTCACAGCTTGTGGGTTCAAGCCCCACATCTGGCTCTGTTCTGACAGCTAAGAGTCTGGAGCTTGTTTCAGATTCTGTCTCTCCCTCTCTCTCTTCCCCTCCCCAACTTGTGCTTGTTTATTTTTGAGGGAGAGAGAGAGAGAGAAAGAGAGTGAGCGAGAGAGCGAGTGGGAGACGCAGAATCTGAAGCAAGCTCCAGGCTCTGAGCTGTCAGCACAGAGTGCAACACAGGGCTTGAACTCATGAACTTCAAGATCATTACCTGAGCCGAAGTCAGATGCTTAACCGACTGAGCCACCCAGACGACCCCATAGCATCTTAATTACAGTTCCCTACCCAAGGCCTTCTAATGATCGATTTCCCCCACTAGACTGTGAGCACCCACCCACCTGTGTGCAGGGACCACTTCTTTTTCATGTCTTTGTTCCCCAGCATCCAGCATAAGAGGTAGTGTATGGTAGGGAAGTAGAATTTAAGAATGCTTTTGTGGAGAATCTGGGTGACTCAGTCGGTTGAGCCTCCGACTTCAGCTCACGTCATGATATCACCATTTGTGGGTTTTAGCCCTGTCTTGTCACTTCAGATCTTCTGTCTCCCCCCACCACTCTCTCTGCCCCTTTGCTGCTTGTGTGCTCCCTCAAAAATAAGTAAATCTTAAAAAAAAAAAAAAAGGAATACTTATGCAACCAGACATCCAGGGTTTGGATTCTGTGTGACCTTGGACAAATACCTTAATCTCTCTGAGCCTCAGTTTCCTCCTCTGTAGAATGGGATAATGTAGTGCTGTGAGGGTCACACGAGGTCCTGGAAGAAGAATACTTAAAACAAGATCAGGCAGGTGGCAAGCTGTCACTAAGGGTCAGCCGTTACTATTATCAGTTTCTTTGCAAGTGTGTGTTCCTTGTCTTTCTTTCCATTATTAGTGCCTGAGCTGCTGGGATTGTGTAATAAAATAGACATGAAAACGTAGTTTTAAACTTCTTCATGGAAAGTATTAGTTTTCTCACAGTCCGTCAGCCCCCTGCCATTGTCACCTCCAGTGCTACAGAAGGGCAGCCCTGGGCGGCTGGGGCATAAGCACCTCACTTGTTAGGTGGAATAATGCCTGGCCCCCACAGAAAGGTCCATACCCCAATCCATGAAACCTGGGGATATGTGACCTTACATGGCAAAAGGAACTTTGCAAATGTGATGAAGTTAAGGGTTTTGAGATGTGGAGATTATCCTGGACTATCCAGTTGTTGTGGATGAATTGTGTCCCACCCCCCTGAAGTCTTAACCCCCGGTTCCTCAGAATGTAACCTCATTTGGAAATAGGTCACTGTGGATGCAATTCGTTAAGATGAGGTCCTTACAAGAAGGTGATCATATGAAGACAGAGACACGTAGGGGAATAGCACGTGATGACTAAAACAGCTTGACGTGATGAAGTTACCAGCCAAGGGATGCCAGAAATGGCTGGCAACCCACCAGAAGCGAGGCAGGGGCGAGGAAAGAGCCTCTGGGTTCAAATCACAGCCCTGCCACTTGCTAGCTGTGTGGCCTTAGGTAAACTACTTAACCTCTCTGTGCTTTGGTTTCTTTATCCGTAACGTGTAGGAGTAATGGTGACCATGTGTCACCCATGCCATGGGATTATTAGTATGTGCAGAATTTTTAGAGCACCGTGTGGGGTCTTTATTACTTTGTCCAAATGGATGAGTCTGTGTTTCTCAGAACTGTGCGGTATTACCTCTTCACGGATATGGATTAGAACAGCGTAATCTGAAGCAGTGGAGGGGAGCAGAGACCCTGGATCTGAGCCATCAGCCAGCTGATGGGAGAAATGAGGCTGCCTGATGAGCGACACAGAAGTGTCGACCCTGGGGGTGTAATGAGATGTTAGGAACTGCCTCTTCACAAGAGCCTGAATCAGACCCAGAGTCTCCCCACCCCGTTGTCTCACAGCCTTGGCTCGCATGCCTCCACTCACAGGGAGCTCACTTTAGAGCAGCGGTTCTCAGCTGGGGATGATTGTGTTCCCCCCTCCCCCCCAGTGGACATGTGGCAATGTCTGGAGATAATTTGGGTTGTCATGCCTGGGAAAGTTGCTAGTGGCACCTAGTGGGTAGAGAGCAGGGACACTGCTGACCATCCTTCAGTGCACAGGACAGCCCCTCCCTCCATAGCAAAGAATGATCCGGCCCCAAAATGTCAATAGCACTGAGGTTGTCTCTCTGACTTAGTTTTGAGTCCCTTGTGCTACGTCAGCAGAAGGATAACTGGCATTTAAATATCACTTCCTGGGGCGCCTGGGTGGCTCAGTCGGTTAGGCATCTGACTCTTGATCTCGGCTCAGGTCATGATCTCATAGTTTGTGGGTTCGAGCCCTGCATTGGGCTCTGTGCTGATGGTGCAGAGCCTGCTTGGGATTCTGTCTCTCTCTTTCTCTCTCTGACCTTCCCCCCCTTGTGCACTCTCTCTCTCTCTCTCTCAAAATAAACTTCAAAACATTTTTAATAAAAAAATAAAATAAAAATCCTGAGAGCCAGATACTGAACTGAGTGCTTCTCATACAATACACTTAATATTCCCAACCACCCTACTTTATCATCCCCATTTTTTTCACAGATGGAAAAACCGAGGCACAGAAAAGTTAAGCAATTTGTTCACAGTCTCAGAGTTAGTGAGTGGTAGTGCTAGGGTTCAAACCCAGCTGATGAACCCTGTAATCATAGGTGTTCATCCCTGCTCTGCGGCCTCCAGTCATACTCGGTACGAGATGGAAGCCTTTCGGAAATTTGTATCAGCCTGACCTACCTGGTGGGGTGTCCCGACCATCTCCCCCCCCCCCCCCCCCCCCCCCCCCCGCCCCCAGCCGCAGTGAAACCAGACCTCTCCAAGGTGCTGAGCTGGGCTTGTGGGAGGCCACTTCCTCCAGACCTCTCCAAGGTGCTGAGCTGGGCTTGTGGGAGGCCAGCTCCTCCAAGGGTGTGAGGTGGCAAAGATCCAAGCTGGGATTCCCGTCCCTGGGCTGACTCCCCACTTATAAGCTGTGGGCAGTGAAGGCATTAGGGACGGGCAAGCATTGCTGACTCCTGCAGTACTCAGCCCTGAGCCACACAGTGTCTCTCAGCTTGGGGATTCGTCCAAAGTCACCTCTGGGGACCTTCTGTCCCTCGGTGACTCCAGGCTCTGAGCACAAGACTCGTTGACAAGCAGGGCATCAGCCATGCCAACTGCTCACAACTTTTCTAGAGTGGTAATATCAAAACCATGTTAGTCAACGTTTTTGGACATTAGCGATGCTATTCACTGTTGAGAAATGCTCTTCTGCAATGTATGGTTTTTGCTTACTGTGTTTTGGAGATATATGTGTTAAATAAATAGAGATTACACGTAGAAATATATCAGTCTTTTTGACTATCACACTATGGATAAGAGATTCATGTAGCCAGACACATGTTGGTGGACTCTTAGGTTGTTTTCAACTTTTTTTTTTTTTTTTTTTTTGCCAAGACAAACAATTCTGCCAACACTTATTACACCTTTCTCGGACATCTTACTTTAGGTTTTTCAGAAATTTTTATTTTTAAGTAATTTTCTTCATGTGAGTTTTGCATACTTCTTTTTTCTCCATCTCATTAACTTAGAGCTTCAGTGCCTCTTGTGAATGAGATCTAATTTTCCATGACACTTGTGATTGATTATTGCTGATAGTCACATAAGTTATTGAACTTTGTGTTTTGATCTTGTATCTAGCCATAAGGCAGTTGTACTCTATTCACATATATGAACAGACTAGCTTCCACTAACATGGGATCTCTAAATTGAAAGGAGTGCACATTCAAATTCTGGTTAGTTATGCAAAGTCAGCATAAACACCTTTTATCAGTGAATACCAACCATGTATATAAAACTCAACTTTTTGTCTTTCTGGCCAATAGTGGATGTATCAGTCCCTTAAACTCATGCCCATCCAGTGGTGAGAAATGATCTCATTTTTGTTTTGATTTATGTTTCCATGGTTTTTAGAGAGGTTAACCATCTTTTTTATCTGTTTGGCTAATTGCATTTACTCTTCTGTGAAATGTCTATACATAAAATGTTTTCTATTGGACTGTTTGACTTTTATTAAGAATTCGTAGGAATTTTTTTAATGTATCATGGGAAAGTGTCTATTCATGTCTTCTGCCCATATCTTCACTGGGCAGAGGATATGGGCAGATATCTTAGCAGATAAACTAATCCTTTATCCAGTATGTCATTTGCAAATATCTTCTCCCATTCTGTCAGCTGCCTTTTAGTTTTGTTGATTATTCCTTTGCTGTGCAGAAGCTTCTTATCTTGATGAGGTCCTAGTAGTTAATTTTTTTTTTTTAATTTCCTTTGCCTCCGGAAATGTGTCTGGGAAGACCTTGCTGCAGCCAAGGTCAAAGAGGTTTTGGCCTGCTTTCTCCTCGAGGATTTTGATGGCTTCCTGTCTTGCATTTAGGTCTTTCATCCATTTTGAGTTTATTTTTGTGTATGGTGTAAGAAAGTGGCCCAGGTTCATTCTTCTGCATGTCATTGCCCAGTTTTCCCAGCACCACTTGCTGAAGAGACTTTTTTTTCCATTGGATATTCTTTTCTGCTTTGTTGAAGATGAGTTGACCATACATTTATGGGTCCATTTCTGGGTTTTCTATTCTGTCCCATTGGCCTATGTGTCTGTTCTTGTGCCAGTACCATACTGTCTTGATGATTACAGCTTTGTAGTATAGCTTGAAGTCCGGGATTGTGATGCCTCTAGCTTTGGTTTTCTTTTTCAGGATTTCCTTGTCTATGCAGGGCCTTCTGTGGTTCCATAAAAATTTTAGGATTATTTGTTCTAGCTCTGTGAAGAATGCTGGCAGTATTTTGATATGGATTGTGTTAAATGTGTAGATTACTTTGGGTAGTATTGGCATTTTAACAATATTTGTTCTTCCAATCCATGAGCATGGGACGTTTTTCCATTTCTTTGTGTCTTCAATTTCTTTCATAAGCTTTCTATAGTTTTCAGAGTATAGATATTTTACCTCTTTGGTTAGGTTTATTCCTAAATATCCAGATGGCTAACAGACACATAAAAAGATGCCCAACATCACTTATCACCAGGGAAATGCAAATCAAAACCACAATGAGATACCACCTCACACCTGTCAGAATGGCTAAAATTAACAACACAGGAAACAACAAATGTTGACGAAGATGTGGAGAAAAGGGAACCCTCTTACACTGTTGGTGGGAATGTAAACTGGTGCAGCTGCTCTGGAAAACAGTATGGAGGCTCCTCAAAAAGTTAAAAATAGAATTACCCTATGACCCAGCAATTTTACTAGTAGGTATTTACCCAAAGAACACAAAATACAGATTCAAAAGGGCACAGGCACCTTATAGCATCATTATCAACAATAGCCAAACTACAGAAAGAGCCCAAGTGTCCATTGACTGATAAAGAAGATTTGTCATATATATATATATATATATATATATATATATATGTGTGTGTATATATATATATGTGTATATATATGTGTGTGTGTATATATATATATATATGTAACATAATTACAGTAATGATATTTCACCATATTCACTGGTCTCTCCTACACTCAAGGGGAAGGATTATACAAAGGTGTGGGTCATTTGGAGTCATCTTAGAATTTTGCCCACCATAGCATCTGTGAGAGCAAAGCAAAACTTATCTGGAGGAGGATACATTTATCTTGTGCCTTGAAGAAAACCCAACGTTATTTTTTTAATGGCAATGGCGATGAAAATTCAAAGACAACCAGGCACCCAAGGAAACAAGAGAAAATGAGTAAGAAGCAGAAGAAAAAACAACACACATCAGAAGCTGACCCAGGGACATTTGAGACACTGGAGTCACCGGTTACAGATTATACAACCATGTTTGCAATGTTTGAAGAAATGTAACTTTGGAAATATCTGTAGGAAACAGAAACCTATAAAAAGGGACAGGTGGTTTGAAAAAGAATCAGAGAGAATGTCTAGAAACACAAAAATCACAAAACTGGAAATACAGACAACAGAGATTTATTTAACAGCAGATGGAACACAGCCAGAAGAAGAATTATGAACCAGAAGAAATAATAACAAAATTATCCATAATTCAGCACAGAGAGACAAAAAATAAGAAAAAATACAAAAGAGAGACTAAGAGGAGTGAGAAGATCCAGTATGCAATCAATTAAAGTCCCAAGAGAAAAGATACAGAATGGAGTCATGATGGTCAAGTGAACTTGACTGAGCTTAGAGAGAAACCCCCAGCAGAGCAGAGGTTAGAGCAATATTTGAAGAAAAAATGGCTGGGAATTTCCCAGAACTAATGAAAGATACCAATATACACATTGAATAAGTTCAGCAGATCCCAAGCATGATAAATAAAAAGAAATCAACACCCAGAAACATCACAAAATTCAGAAAAAAAACAAAGTTAGAGAGATTATCTTAAAGTCAGCCAGAGAAAAAAGGTCACCTTCCAAGGAATGGCAGTAAGACTGACCGATACCAGCAAAAATGGAAGTCAAAGTCAGTGAAGGAGTTCTTTAATGTGTGGAAAGGCTATCTGCCTGTTGTATACCAGAAAAAGCATTGCTCAAGAATGAATGAAAAATAAAAATATTTTCAGATGAAAAGATTGAGAGTTTGCCACCAGTAGAAGACTGAAGGAAACACTAGACGGTATACTTTAGACAGAAAGGAAGGAGATGTAAGGTGGAAAGTCTGAGTTGGAACAAAAAATGAAAAGGAAAGAAAGAGGTAAATATGGATCCAGGTGTGGACAAACATTATATAAAACAGAAACAAAAATGTCCAAAGGGGTCTGGAAAGCAAACAAGATACATTCAAAACACAAGGTAGTGGTGACATTTAGGCTGAGAGGAAATAACAGGAGTTAAAACATTCTGGGCGCCTGGGTGGCTCAGTCAGTTAAGTGTCCAACTTTGGCTCAGGTCATGATCTGATGGCTCCTGAGTTTGAGCCCCGAGTCAGGCTCTGTGCTCACAGCTCAAAGCCTGGAGGCTGTTTTGGATTCTGTGTCTCCCTCTCTCTCTGCCCCTCCTCTTCTCATGCTCTGTCACTGTATGTCTCTCAAAAATGAATAAATGTTAAAAAAATTAGAAATGGTTAAAGCATTCTAAGGTGTGGTGATCTGAAGACGCACGTACTCTATGATGCAGAAATTGTGCTCACAGAAATATACACTGGGGAATGCATGTGTCTGTGCTCTTGAACACAATTTAGATAATGTTCATAGCTACATTGGTCATGGTGGCTGGAAACATAATGGAAACAATTCAAATGTCTATCAACCTTAGAATGTGCACATGTACACATATACATGAGTATGTGGTGATGGTTGCACATTTTTGTGAAAATATTAAAACCCACTGAATTGCACACTTAAAAAATTAGATTACATTGGTGGTTTGCACAACTCTGTAAAAATACCCCCTCCAAAAAAAACCCATTTAACTGCACAATTTAAAAAATTTAATGTTTGTTTATTTTTGAGAGAGAGACAGAGTGTGAGCAGGGGATGGGGCAGAGGGAGAGAGGGAGACACAGAATACAAAGCAGGCTCTAGGCCCTGAGATGTCAGTACAGAGCCTGACGCGGGGCTCGAACCCACAAACCATGAGACCATGACCTGAGCTGAAGTCGGACGCTCAACCAACTGAGCCACCCAGGCGCTCTTTAAATGTACAATTTTAATGGGTGAGGTTTGGGGCACCTGGGTGGCTCAGTTGCTTGAGACTCTTGATTTCTGCTGGGGTCATGATCTCAGGGTTTGCTGGATTGAGCCCTGTGTCAGATTCTGCGCTGATGGTGTGGAGCCTGCTTGGGATTCTCTGTCTCTGTTTTTGTGCTCCTCCCCTGCTAATGCATTCTTTCTCTATATATATCTCAAAATAAATAAATAAACTTTAAAAAGAATAAATGAATGAAGTTCATGGTATGTAAATTATATATCAATAAGGCTGTGAAAATATTGATTAAAATGATCACTCTTCCCAGGGTGCCTGGGTGGCTCAGTTGGTTGGGCATCCAACTTCAGCTCAGGTCATGATCTCACAGTTCATGGGTTCAAGCCTGGCATCATGGTCTGTGCTGACAGCTCAGAGCCTGGAATCTGCTTTGGATTCTGTGTCTCCCTGTCTCTCTGCCCCTCCCCTGCTTGCACTGTCTCTCCCATAAATGAATAAACATAAAAAAAATTTTTTTTAAATGATCACTCTTCCCTTCAAAAAAGAATGCCCATTTCTTTCCCACAAACATTGCAAATGAGTTCCCATTTACTGTCAATGTTTTAATATTTGCCAATATCATCAGCAAATATAAAATTCATACTAGCAAGCATTTATCTACCGCTTACTAATCTTCAGAGGATATTCTGAGTTCATCTGTATTAAACACTCAGTCCTCACAACAACCCTATAAGGCAAGTACTATTATTAGTCCTTATTTCACAGATGAGAATTGGAGGCTCACAGAGACTAGGGAACTTGTCCAAGGCCACACAGCTAGTAAGTGAAAAGGACAATGACATTGATCCAGGTAGTCTGGGGCCAGAGTCCTAGACTTTTCACCATGATACTCATTACTGAATCTTTTTCAAACATATATTTTACATTTCCTATACTTTAATAATTTTATATTTACGGGACTGTTACAAAGATAGCCCAGTTTCCATATAACCTCCTGACAGCTTCACTTAATATGACAGCTGAGACAACCATGTGTGTCTGTCAAAGAGATGGACATCGACCCATTATTAGTAACTAAATGTGCTTTTTAGATTTCTCCGTGTTTCTCACTCATTTCCCTCTTCTCTCCCAAGAGCCAATTCGGGGTCCCAGTTGCATTTAGCTGCCTCCTTTTTACTGCACTCTTATTCTGGAATGTTCTATTAGGGAAACCACCTCCTTTTTACTGCACCCTTATTCTGGAAAGTTCTATTGGGTAATCTGCCTTTTTTTTACCGCTCACTTATCCTGGAATGTTCTATTGGGTATGCTGCCTCCTTTTTACCCCTCACTTATTCTGGAATGTTCTACTGGGTAAGCTGCCTCCTTTTTACCGCTCACTTATCCTGGAATGTTCTATTGGGTAAGCTGCCTCCTTTTTACTGCACCCTTATTCTGGAAAGTTCTGTTGGGTAACATATTTAATATTCTGCTTGGCCATTTCCACTTCTCTTGTGAATTTTATGTTCATCTTCCTTGTCCATGCTTTATTGGCATTTTGATCTCTTGTAGTTTGTAAGAACTCCTTGTATATTGTATATTAGTTTATTTGACACAAAGGTCGTACTTAGTGCCTCTGTTTCCAGGACTGCCATAACAAGTACCACAGACTGAGTGGCTTAAACAACAGACATTTATTGTCTCAAAGTTCTGGAGGCTGGAAGTTCGAGGTCAAGGTGTCTGCAGGTTGGTTTGTTTGAGGGCTCTGAAGGATCTGTTACAGGCCCCTCTCCTTGGCTTGTAGATGTCTGTCTTGTCCCTGTGTCTGTACACATCACCTTCCCTCATACATGTCTGCTTCCAAATTGCCCATTTTTATGAGTACACCATTAATATTGGATTAGAGGAATCCTAATCCAGGATGACCTCATCTTAACTAATTACCTGTGCAGGGACCCCATTTCCAAATAACATCTCACTCTGAGTTCATAGGGGGTTAGAGTTTCAACATCTGAATTTTGGGGTGTCGGACACAATTCCAATGCATAACGGTTTACAATTTCTTTATTTTTATGTCATTGATTCATTCTACAACTCTTTTTTTTCATACCCCTAAGACACTTCTTTACAGACCACTGTAAACCACAGATCCCAGATCTTGTAAAATCATGAATGTTAGGGTGCCTGGGTGGCTCAGTTGGTTAAGCACCTGACTTCAGCTCAGGTCATGATCTCGCAGTTTGTGAGTTCGAGCCCCATGTCGGGCTCTGTGCTGACAGCTCAGAGACTAGAGCCTGTTTTGTATTCTGTGTCTCCCTCTCTCTCTGCCCCTCCCCTGTGCGCTCTCTCTCTCTCTCTCTCTCTCTCAAAAATAAATAAACATTAAACATTTTTTAAAAATCATGGATGTTATATTCTAGCTGGGAGTCAAGCAGAAAATAAGTAAACAAATACATTTTCGACTTTCAGGTGGTGGTCGACATATGAAGAAAAATGCAGCATGACAAGGGGCGTAGAAGGACAGCAGGGCATGTATTTAGCCAGTATGGCCAAGGACAGCTTAGTGAGGAAAAGACAAATGAGCAAATGGAAGAATGAGCCATGCACTGAACTGAGGAGGGAACATTCCAGCAGAGGAAACAGTACATGCAAGGTGTTGAGATCAGGAGGCACTCAGGGCATTATGTGAGTGGAGCAGATTGGAGGGTGAGGGATGGCAGGAGATGAGGAGAGGCCGGGAGTGGGGAGACGTGTGACCCGATTGGCTATGGTGAGGAGTATGGGTTGGATTAGCAAGCATAAGAAAAAAAAAAAAAAAAAAGCTCTGCAGGCCTTGGATGAGGCTGTGACCCAGGCTGGTCCCAGTTTACCAGGTGTAGAGAATAAACTTTAAGGACGCAAGGGCAGAACTAGGGTGTGTAGGTGTTCTGGCGGGGGTCCGCGCTGGCAGGGGTTTGGCCGAGGGCAGTGGTGGCTTTTGGACTAACATGGTAACAGCAGATGTGGTGACGGGCGGGGGGGGGGGGGGGGGGGGGATGCTACAGTGAAACTTTGGTTTGCGACCACAAATCATCCGGAAACACGCTTGCAATCCAAAGCACTCGCATATCAAAGCAAATTTCAAGAAACTTTGACTCTGTTGTGATCATGTGGCATTGGGCGTCACGCACTACTCCTATTGCAAGACATCGCTCATTTATCTGGAACCCTCGCAGAACGATTTACTTGCAATCCGAGCTTTTATTGTATGTTGAAAATTGAAAGTCTAAACTTTGGGGAGTTGAAAATTGTTTCCAGTGGTTGCATATGGGTTGTGGGAGAAACAATAGTAATATAATACAAAATGATACATAATGTAATATGTGGTAATATAAAATAACGATGTAATTTTAATAATATAAAGTAATATAATATAATAATATAAAGTAATATAAAGCATAACAATGGCAGCAAACACATGCTTACTCTAAGCCATGCACTGTCCTATATACGACACATACAATTATATACGTATGTGACTACACGCTGTCCTGTATACGACACATACGATTACATGTGTGTGTGTGTATACACACACACACACACACACCTTTGGTCCTCACAATAACCCAGCCATGTGACCCTATAGCTACAACCATCCTGTTTTAGTGCTGGGGGTGAGTTTTAGGCTTCCAGCCTGAGTATCTGGGTGGAGAGTGGATGCCATTTACTGGGCTGGGGAAAACTGTAGGAAGATCAGATTTGGGGACACAAAGCCACGGATCTACTTTAGTATGTTAACTGTGAGATGTCTGTTAGACATTCAAGAGGAGAAACAGCAGGACAGGGAAACACGGGGCTGAGGGTCAGGACTTGTCAGCATATGGACACCAATTAGAGCCCAGAGGCTGGGTGTTATCACTCAGGAAATCATTGCAGTTAGAGAGCACACACCTTCAGCATTGCTAATTGGGCTGAATATTTAGTGTCTGCACCAAAGAGGGAAGTAACTCGGTGAAGAATAAACAGACGCCGCGGTCTGACTCCAACTGACCTTAGCTAACCTGTCTGCAGACCCTGGAGTCCAGTGGGACTGCTCTTACCTGGTAACACAGGCTAGAAATTCCACCAGCCCCGAATCAGTTTAGCTCGGCATAACAACCCATTCTTTTACGGCTAAGAAAAGCCTCATTACGTTGAAACTCCCGGTGGTTCCCCAAGGAGGAGAACTTTGCTGACATGCTTGGTGCCCGAGAGAGATCCCCCCCGGCCCCCTCTGTCACCCTGGTATTGCAGGGCTGGGGCCTGGAGCAGGAGGAGCCAGACGGGACTGCAGTAATTGGCCTCCAACTCCCCTCCAGTAGCCACTGGAGACCAAGGCCTACGAGCTCGTTAGGAACTGGCAATCAGAGATTGGCCTGGGAATTGTGAAGAAACTTTTTGACCTGTTTAACTCATTAGTAAAGCATCCGCAGTTCTGGCAGGCACTTCTTCCCCAAGGGCTAGTATCTTTGTGCTGAGAAAACACATCCCAGAATTGCAAGAGAGGAAAAGATTTTTTTTGGTGTGGCCGGACGCAACCACTGCCTAGCCCTGTGCATTTCTTCTTGTAAAGTGGGCACATGGGTGAGGATGGGGCTTTGACCAACTGGTTCACTCTTTGCCTCTCCAGTGCCGAGAACACTCAGTGCACATTCAGTGAAAACCTGTTAAATCACTGAGATGATCTTACATGTTTCTTTACTGCAGTGGTTCTCAATGAAGGGTGACTTGGCTCCCCAGGGGACCCTTGGTAGTGTCTAGAGACATTTTTGGTTGTCACAGCTGGAAAGGGGGGTGCTCCTGGCATTAGTGGTGGGGGGCAGGGATGCTGCTTAACATCCCGCAGTTAAGCCCAGGATAGTCCCCACAGCTTAGAATGATTCATCCCCAAATATCAAGTGTGCACGAATTGAGAAACCCTGATTTTCCAGCTTATAATTCACCTCTGTCCACCAGAACTTAAGAGCCAGGGTCCAGCTTGTTCACTGCTGTATCTCCAGCAAATAGAATCATGTCTGATGAGTAGATACTCCATAACTTTGCATTGACTGGAGTGATGGCGCTAGGCACCTGCTTCAGAGTCTCTGTGTTCTTCCTTTTTCAAACACTGGGCGCTTGCTTGAACCCGTGCTGGAGATCTGCCAATGAGCCAGAAACAGCCCCTGCTCTTCAGAAGGGCTCCTTCTGGCGGGGAAGACCCAGCCACCCATGCATGGGCTCTCCATGTGTGACAAAGGCATATCTCCTTTCAGGGAAATAGAACTGCAGACAGAAATACTTTGTGATGTGACAAAAATGGCATTTTACTTCTGTGATATTCTGCCCCCCCCCCAAGCATAGAACCCCAGTGTAGTCACAAGAAAAACATCAGACAAATCCCAATTGAGGGGCACTCTATAAAATCCCTGAAAAGAGTGATTTTGCAGTGAGAAAACCTGAAAACGTGGCCTGATCAACAGTCATGGCGTGTCCTAAATTGTGCAGATAGAATGTGCCATTGATGTGACAGGATGAAATGGCACCAGACTTTTGTGGTCCCATAACCCCATCCTAACTGTGAAAAAAACATCAAATCCCTATACAGGTGCACCTTATGGTAGACCTGAACACTTCTTCTCAAAACTGTGTGGGTCACCAAAGACAAAGTCTGAGACAGTGTCACAGAGCCTCAGGGGACACGGTGACTCTGTGTAAAGCCATGTTCTGGATGGGATCCTGGAACAGAAAAAGGACCTCAGGTAGAAAGTCATCAAATACGAATAACTTACGAACTTCAGTTAATTTTATGTGTCAGCCTGACAGCCTTAGGATGCCCAGATACCTGGCTAAACATTATTTCTGAGTGTGTCTGTGGGGCTGTTTCAAGATGAGATTGGCATTTGAAGTGGTGGACCAGGTAAGCCACTGGCCCTCCCCCCCATATAGGTAGGCATCGGCCAATGTGCAGACAGTGTTCAAATCCCCCAATTGTTGGTTTAGTTTTTTGAATAAATGTTCTAATGATACCCAGCCATTGCATTTGATATATTTGTCTCTTAAATGTATTTTAATCTATGAGGATTTCCCTCTAAAGTTCCCCCCACATTTTGTTTGTTGAAGAACTGGTGGGGCACTTGCTATCTTGACAGCATAGTGGTTAAGGGCATGAGATCTCAAGTCAGGTAACCTAGTTATTTTCAAAAGATTAAAAAATTTTTTTTAATGTTTATTTTTGAGGGAGAGAGAGAGAGAGAGTAAGCAAGGGAGGGGCAGAGAGAGCGGGGGGTGGGGGGAGACACAGAATGCGAAGCAGGCTGCAGGCTCTGAGCTGTCAGCACAGAGCCTGATGTGGGTCTTGAACTCATGAACCTTGAGATCATGACCTGAGCCAAAGTCCGACGCTTAACCGACTGAGCCACCCAGCTGCCCCTCAAAAGATTTTTTTAATTGAAGTATAATTAACATACAGTGTTATACTCATGCTGGAGTATTACTCAGCCATAAGAAAGACTAAGATCTTGCCATTTGCAACAACATGCATGGACCTAGTTTTTTTTAAATATCCTTTTTATTTAAGTGTTACCTATGTACAGAAAAGTACATGAATCATAATTGTGAAGCTTGGTGAGTTTTCCCAAATAAACGTGCCCTTGCAACCAGCAACTTATTGGGAGACAAATATTATTGACACCCTGGAAATCCCCATCCCCCCTACCAGACTCTACTATCCCACAAAGGCATTAACATCATTGATCAGTTTTTACATGTTTTAAAGCTTGACAAAGTTTTAAAGCATACAAAATCTTTTCTGGCTTCTTTTTCTCAAATTAGGTTTCTAGATAGATCCATATTGTTGCTTGTGGCTGGTTTACATTGTCTCTCACTATTGTATGAATATACCACCATTTATTTAAGCATTTATGTCATTGAGGGTGGCAGTTTCTTATAAAGTTAATCATACATCTATCCTAGGACACAGAAACCCCACTTCTTGTTGGGGGTGGGGTGATGGTACCAGTCTGTGTCTTGAAAGGGATTTGGGTTACCCAGGCATGTGCATTTGTTAAAACTTATCAAAAATTATCTGGGCATTTTTCTCTAGGTAAACTTTACCCCCAAAATAAAACAAAGAAAGAACTGTCAGTGAAATCCAGTTAGCAATGTACATGCTGAAATACTGGAAGACCACATACTAGTGATTGTAACTTACTTTGAGATGCATAAAAAATTAAGATGCACTCACAGGTGGATAGAGGGATGGAGATATGGATAGACATGTTATAAAGCAAGTTAGTAAGTTGTTTATTGTATTCTCTGTGCTCAGAGAATGATGAGGAGAAATATAACTGAATACCAGAGAGTGCATGAGGAGATGGCTGTGTTAGACAGGTGATCAGGCTTTCTGAGGGTCTGGTGACATTTGATGTGAGATTCAAATAGAAAAAAGAAACCAGCCATGTGGAGGGTTGGGGAGTTTCATAACAGAGCCACATTTGTTTGGGTGTAAAATGATATTTCTGGGTTTTTCCAAATGCTCCAGTGGAGTTGGCATCCTGAGAGACCTGTGCTGCCCAGGAGCTTGCACATGGCTGCATATTCTGAGAAGAGCTCCATAGGCCAGTAGGAAGGAGGCTTCTCACTTGTCCTGGTGGCTCAGGACTACCTGCCATAGCATGGGGTATGTCTGCCAACATTCCTCTGTCCCCTTGGGGATATACCCCATTCCTGCAAGTCCCACTAGGCTCTGGGTCACAGTACTCTGCCCCAACTGGCTGCAGGTGAGAGCACGTGGTCCAGGCTTAGCCAGTCATAGCTTCCCATCCCTGGTGACATTTGTTGGTTCTCAGTGAAGGCAGCAACACAAACACAGCTAATTAGTTTTTTGTTGGGATGGACTGAAGGGTTTTGGGATCATGAAGATTTTGGTGGAGTTGGGGAGATGTTAGCCATATTTCTTCATGCCCAGGATGTGAGAAATTCCATGCAAGGAACACATGGATATGAGTGATAATGAGATTGAGAGGTGGAGAAGGAGCTAGAAAGGTGGAGGTATGTAAAGAGAGAGATGGAGAGAGAGAGGAAGAGAGAGAGAGAGAAATTATAGATAGATAGATAGATAGACAGACAGATAGATAGGAGATGGATGGATGGATGGATGAATAGAGATGATAGATAGATAGATAGATAGATAGATAGATAGATAGATATAGATATATAGATAGTAGAGAGATGATAGATAGATAAATAGATGATAGATAAATGATAGGTAGAAGATAGATGATAGATAGATAGATAGATAGATAGATGGTATATAGATAGTAGATAGTTTACTTATAGATAGACAGGGGCGCCTGGGTGGCTCAGTCGGTTAAGCAGCCAACTTCGGCTCAGGTCATGATCTCGCGGCCCGTGAATTCGAGCCCTGTGTCGGGCTCTGTGCTGACAGCTCGGAGCCTGGAGCCTGTTTCAGAGTCTGTGTCTCCCTCTCTCCGACCCTCCCCCATTCATGCTCTGTCTCTCTCTGTCTCAAAAATAAATAAACGTTAAAAAAAATTAGATAGACAGATGGATGATAGATAAATGATAGATAGATAGGTATAAGATAGATGATAGATAGATAGATAGATAGATAGATAATAGATAGTAGATAGTTGACTTATAGATAGATGGATGATAGATAAATGATAGATAGGTATAAGATAAATGATAGATATATAGATAGATAAATGATAGGTATATAGAAGATAGATAAATAGATAATAGATAGTAGATAGATAGATAGATAGATAGATAGATAGATTATATATAGATAGTAGATAGTTGACTTATAGATAGATAGATGGATGATAAATGATAGATAGGTATAAGATAGATGATAGATAGATAGATAGATAGATGATATATACAGAAAGATCTGGAAGACGGGATCCCTAGTTCTTCCAAGGATTACATTCCTTCGCTTTCTTTCTTTGACTCTGTGACCTCCTCCATTCTTCCCAGTTCCATGATCCAGAAAATTCTATTTCAGCTTCACCTTATTTGGGTTGGGTTTTGGTCACATTTGCTGCTAAAATAAACCTGAAGTCTTGCCACCAAAATATACCCCAAATCTCTCCACCTTTCCCCATCACCAGCACTATCTCCTGCCTGGACACCTGCTGTCACCTCCTGATTGGCCTCCAGGCACCAAAACTTGCCTCTTTGAAGTCTATCCTCCTCAAGGCCATCAGGGTGAGCTGGCAGGTAGAATCTTCAGATGGTCTGTCCTCAAGGCCATCAGGGTGAGCTGGAAGGTGGAATCTTTAGATGTCATGCATGATAAGATTTCCATGCAGACCTGGAGGAGAGGACTGTCTGGGCTGTTACAGCCTGTCACAGCTTAGACGGTGTCTCTGGACTATTTGGCGCTTGTAAGGAAGATGCCCAGAGTGGGTGGGTACAGAGAGCAATAACTGAGGCTTTTGGTACAGAGATGTACAACCTTTCTCTTCCTCCCACCCCTTCTTTCCTGATTTATTAGCACCATATCACTTGTGGTTGCATGTGGCCCACCTGGATAATCCGGGCTCATCCCCTATCTCAGGATCCTTAGTCACACCTGCAAAATCCCTTTGGCCATGTAATGTAACATGCTTACAGGCTCTGGGGATTGGGATGTGGACCTCTCTTGAGGGGGTAAAGGGCATTATTCTATCTACCACAGAAGGCCAGCAAGAAACTGGAGTCCTCAGCCTAACTGCCCACCAGGGACTGGATTCTAACAACTGTGTCATCTTGGAAGTATATCCAACCCTGGATATACTTGAGAGGAAGCCTTGGCTTGGGATGAAGACCCGCTGGACGTCATGCTATTTGTTCTTAAGCAAAGGACGCATCGAAGCTGTTCCTGATCCACACAATTGTGAGATGATACGTATGCGTTGTTTTAAGCCACAATATGTGATGTGTTGTGTAACAACAGAGCGCATGCATTCGTGTGACTCACTTTGGCAAAGAGATGCTGGTACTTGTGATGCACACTACACCTTGGGATGACTCTTGCCCATCTGCCCTTGCAATGAAAGCATGCCTGGGTGAAAATACTAGAGGACAAGAGCAGGTGGAGCAGAGGAGGACCTTCTGGAGGACGAGAGCAGGTGGAGCAGAGGAGGACCTTCTGGAGGACGAGAGCAGGTGGAGCAGAGGAGGACCTTCTGGG
>NW_026057588.1:3264095-3282569 GCF_023721935.1 Panthera uncia
TATGGAGATATTCGTAGCATCTTTATAATGAAAAAATCAGAAGCAATCTAATATCCATCTAAAATTGATGGATTAAATACATTATATTCATTCTGAGATAAACGTTGGGGTACTACATAAAAAGAAACAGATTTATATGTTTGACATGATGATACGACCAAGATATATGTGCTGAATAAAAAATTAGGGCAGAACTTTTATCTCAATCCCTTCCCCATCCCTTTGCTACTAGCTATTACCTATCTATATTCTTTTTCTCTTAAAAATGTTTATTTATATTTTAGTCAACATCCAGTGCAATATTGGTGTCAAGAGTAGGATTCAGTGATTCATCACTTATATACAACACCCAGTGCTCATCACAAGTGTCCTCCTTAATGCCCATCACCCATCTAGCCCACCCCCCACCCACCTTCCTCCATCAACCCTCAGTTTGTTCTCTTTTGTTAAGAGTCTATTATGGTTTGTTTCCCTCTCTCCCCCCCCCCCATATGTTCCATTTGTTTTGTTTTCTAAATTCCACATATGAGTGAAATCATAGGGTATTTTCCTTTCTCTGCCTGTCTATATTCTTAATAGTGTCTTATAATAAACAGAAGATTTTGATTTTGGTGAAATCTAAATTATCAATATTTAAATTTACAGTTATTGCTTTTTGCATCCTAACAAAATTTGCCTATTTCCTGGCCACAGATATAACCTCTGTTTTCTCCTAGATGGTTTATAGTTTTAGCTACCTCATTTGCATGTATGAGTGTATTGTTTTCACATATTATCCAGTTTTACCAAAGTGATTGTTGGAAAGACTCTCCCATTAAATTGCATTGGCATTTTTGTGAAAAATCAGATTGAGCATAAATATGTGGCTCTCTTTCTAGACTATTTAATTCTTTATGGATCTATTTGTTGGTTGTTTCACAAATATGAGATTGTCTTGATCATTGTAGTGTTATTGTAAGAATTATCACCAGGAATTTTAAATCTTCCCTCTTTGTTCTTTTTCAAGATAGTTTTGGCTCTTCTAGGTTCTTCACATTACCATATAAATTTTAAATTCACCTATTCATTTCTACAAAAAGTGGCTTCTTAGATTATAATTGTGACAACATTCAATCTAGAGATCATTTTGGGCAGAATTGACATTTTTGACAATATCGAGTGTCAAATTATAAATATGGTATACCTTTCCCTTTAGCACTTAAAATTTTTTCGAGTGTAGTTGACACACAATGTTACATTAGTTTCAGCCATACAACATGGTGGTTCAACAAGTTCAAACATTATGCAGTACTCACCACATGCATAGCTATCATGTGTCACCATACAACCTATTCTTTCTTTTTTAATGTTTATTTGTTTTTGAGAGAGACACAGCATGTGCAGAAGAGGGGAAGAGAGAGAGGGAAACACAGAATTGGAAGCAGGCTCCAGGCTCCCAGCTGTCAGCACAGAGCCCAACGTGGAGTTCGAACTCACAAATGGTGAGATCATGACCTGAGCTGAAGTCGGACGCTTAACCGACTGAGCCACCTAGGTGCCCCACCATACAACCTTATCTAATATCGTTGACCACATTTCGTTATACCTATCATCCCCATGACTTACTTGTTCCATAACCGGAAGTCTGTGCCTTCCTCTCCCCTTCAACCATTTAGCCCATTCCCCACCCTTCTAGCAACGATCAATTTGTTCTTTGTGTTTGCAGGTCTGATTCTGATTTTTGTTTGTTTATTTATTCATTTTTATTTTTCAGATTCCACATAAGGGTGAAATCTTATGGTATTTTTCTTTCTCTGACTATTTTCACTTGATATAACCCCTTCCAAGTCCATCTATGTTGTCTTGAAAGACACAATCTCATCTTTTTTTTATAGATACATTTTCTTTTTCTTTTTTTTTAACTTAGATATAGTTGACATATAACATTGTGTTAGTTTCAGCTGTACAACATAATGGTTTGATATTTGTATATGTTGTGAAATAATCACCACAATAAGTCTAGTTAATATACATCACCATACATAGTTATAAAAAGGTTTTTTCTTGTGGTAAAAAATTTTAAGATCTTAATGAAAAATTTTAAGGGTTCTTTTGGGTGAAGGTATGTCTTTCTCTTTCTTTTTTCTTACCCCTCTTTACTGAAAAGGTGGGGAGGGGGAGACAACGTGGCTGGAACTGGAGTAGCCATTTGGAACAAGAGGTGAATTTGACAATGGAAACTATGCCAAGTGGGTTACAAAATAGAAGGATCTTATTGTATTTTATTTGAGAGAGATATAAACTTCTCTCTTTTTTAAAAAATGTATATCCAAGTTAGTTAGCATAGGGTACAACAATGATTTCAGGAGTAGATTCCTTAATGCCCCTTACCCATTTAGCTCATCCTGCCTCCCACAACCCCTCCATGTTTTGTTCTCCATCCCTTATGTTCATCTGTTTTGTATCTTAAAGTCCTTGAGTGAAGTCATATGATATTTGTCTTTCTCTGACTGACTAATTTTGCTTAGCATAATACCCTCTAGTTCCATCCATATAGTTGCAAATGGCAAGATTTCATTCTTTTTGATTGTCAAGTAATACTCCATTGTGTGTGTGTGTGTGTGTGTGTGTGTGTGTGTACACCACATCTTTATCTATTCATCTGTCAACGGACATTTTGGCTCTTTCCATTATTTGGCTATTGTTGATAGTGCTGCTATAAACATTGGGGTGCATGTGTCCCTTCGAAACAGCACACCTGTAACCCTTGGATAAATACCTAGTAGTGCAATTGCTGGGTTATAGGGTAGTTCTATTTTTAATTTTTTGAGGAACCTCCATACTGTTTTCCAGAGTGGCTGCACCAGCTTGCATTCCGACCAGCAGTGCAAAAGAGATCCTTTTTCTCCGCATCCTCGCCAACATCCGTTGTTGCCTGAGTTGTTAATGTTAGCCATTCTGACAGTGTGAGGTGGTATCTCCATGTGGTTTTGATTTGTATTTCCCTGATGATGAGCGATGTTGAGCATTTTTTCATGTGTCGGTTGGCCATCTGGATGTCTTCTTTGGAGAAGTGTCTATTCATGTCTTTTGCCCATTTCTTCACTGGATTATTTGGTTTTTGGGTGTTGAGTTTGATATAAGTTCTCTATAGATTTTGGATACTAACCCTTTATCTAATATGTGGTTTGCAAATATCTTCTCACATTCTATCAGTTTCCCT
Source organism: Panthera uncia (assembly GCF_023721935.1). Taxonomy (NCBI): domain Eukaryota; kingdom Metazoa; phylum Chordata; class Mammalia; order Carnivora; family Felidae; genus Panthera; species Panthera uncia. The sequence goes on from NW_026057588.1 coordinate 3,267,298, forward strand.
TTAGCTTTGCTGATTGATTCTTTCACTGTGCAGAATCTTTTTTATCGTTATGAGGTCCCAATAGTTCATTTTTGCTTTTATTTCCCTTGCCTCTGGAGATGTGTTGCATAAGAACTTGCTGCAGCCAAGATCAAAGAGGTTTTTGCCTGCTTTCTCCTCTAGGATGCTGATGACTTCCTGTCTTACAGTTAGGTCTTTCATCCATTTGAGTTTATTTTTCTGTATGGTGAAAGAAAGTGGTCCAGGTTCATTTTTCTGCATATCGCTGACCAATATTCCCAACTCCATTTGCTGAAGAGACTGTCTTTATTCCATTGGATATTCTTTCCTGCTTTGTCAAAGATGAGTTGGCCATCTGTTTGTGGGTCCATTTCTGGGTTCTCTATTCTGTTGCATTGATCTGAGTGTCTGTTTTTGTGCCAGTACCATACTGTCTTGATGATTACAGCTTTGTAGTATAGCTTGAAGTCCGATTGTGATGCCCCTGCTTTGGTTTTCTTTTTCAAGATTGCTTTGGCTATTTGGGGTCTTTTCTGGTTCCATACAAATTTTAGGATTGTTGATTCTATCTCTGTGAAGAATGCTGGTGTTATTTTGATAGGGATTGCATTGAATATGTAGATTTCTTTGGGTAATATTGACATTTTAACAATATCTGTTCTTCCTATCCAGAAGCACGAAATATTTTTCCATTATTTTTGTGTCTTCTTCAATTTCTTTAACTTTCTATAGTTTTCAGCATATAGACATTTCACCTCTTTGGTTAGATTTATTCCTAGGTATTTTATGGTTTTTGGTGCAATTGTAAGTGGGATCAATTCCTTGATTTCTCTTTCTGTTGCTTCATTATTGGTGTATAGGAATGCAGCCGATTTCTGTGCATTGATTTTATATCCTGCAATTTTGCTGAATTCATGAATCGGTTCTAGCAGTTTTTGGTGGAATCTTTTGGGTTTTCCATGTAGAGTATCACATCATCTGCGAAAAATGAAAGTTTGACCTCCTCCTGGCCGATTTGGATGCCTTTTATTTCTTTGTATTATCTGATTGCTGAGGCTAAGACTTCCAATACTATGTTTAATAACAGTGGTGAGAGTGAACATCCCTGTCCTGTTACTGACCTTAGGGGGAAAGCTCTCAGTTTTTCCCCATTGAGGATGATATTAGCAGTGGGTCTTTGCTATATGGCTTTTATGATCTTGAGGTATGATCCTTCTATCCGTACTTTCTTGAGGGTTTTTATCAAGAAAGGATGCTGTATTTTGTCAAATGCTTTCTCTGAATCTATTGAGAGGATCATATGGTTCTTGTCCTTTCTTTTATTGATGTGATATATCACATTGATTGTTTTGTGGATATTGAACCAGCCTTGCATCCCAGGGATAAATCCCACTTGGTCGTGGTGAATAATTTTTTTAATGTCTTGTTGGATCCAGTTGGCTAGTATCTTGTTGAGGATTTTTGTGTCCATGTTCATCAGGGAAATTTGTCTGTAGTTCTACTTTTTACTGGGGTCTTTGTCTGTTTTGGAATCATGGTAATACTGGCTTCATATAAAGAGTTTAGAAGTTTTGCTTCCATTTCTATTTTTTTGGAATAGCTTATAGAGAATAGGTGTTAACTCTTCTTTAAATGTTTGGTAGAATTACCCTGGAAAGCCATCTGGCCCTGGACTCTTGTTTTTTTGGGAGATTTTTGCTTACTAATTCAATATCCTTACTGGTTATGAGTCTGTTCAAATTTTTTATTTCTTCCTGTTCAGTTTTGGTAGTTTATATGTTTCTAGGAATTTGTCCGTTTCTTCCAGATTGCCCATTTTGTTAGCGTATAATTGCTCATAATATTCTCTTATTACTGTTTTTATTTCTGCTGTGTTGGTTGTGATCTCTCCTCTTTCATTCTTGATTTTATTTATTTGGGTCCTTTCCTTTTTCTTTTTGATCAAACTGGCTAGGGGTTTATTGATTTTATTAATTCTTTCAAAGAACTGGCTTCTGGGGACGTCTGGGTGGCTCAGTCGGTTAAGCGCCCGACTTCGACTCAGGTCACGATCTCGCGGTCTGTGAGTTTGAGCCCCACGTCGGGCTCTGGGCTGATGGCTCGGAGCCTGGAGCCTGCTTCCTATTCTGTGTCTCCCTCTCTCTCTGCCACTCCCCCATTCATTCTCTGTCTCTCTCTGTCTCAAAAATAAATAAACGTTAAAAAAAAAAAAAAAAGAACCAGCTTCTGGTTTCATTGATCTGTTCTACTGTTTTTTAGGTTTTGATAGCATTGATTTTTGCTCTAATCTTTATTTCCTGTCTTCTGCTGGTTTTGGGTTTTATTTGCTGTTCTTTTTCCAGCTCTTTAAGGTATAAGATTAGGTTGTGTATCTGAGAACTTTCTTCCTCCTTTAGGAAGGCCTGGATTGCTATATACTTCACTCTTATGACTACCTTTGCTGCATCCCAGAGGTTTTGGGCTGTGGTGTTATCATTTTCATTGGCTTCCATGAACTTTTTAATTTCCTCTTGTTAACCCATTCTTTCTTTATTAGGATGTTCTTTAGTCTCCAATGTTTGTTATCTTTCTAATTTTTTTCATGTGGTTGATTTCAAATTTCATAGCATTGAAGTCTGAAAATATGCATGGTATGATCTCAATCTTCTTGTACTTGTTGAGGGCTGATTTGTGTCCCACCATGTGATCTATTCTGGAGAATGTTCCATGTGTACTAGAGAAGAATGTATATTCCACTGCTTTAGGATGAAATGGTCTGAATATATTTGTTAAGTCCATCTGGTCCAGAGTGTCATTCAAAGCCATTGTTTCCTTGTGGATTTTCTATTTAGATGATCTATACATTGCTGTAAGTGGGGTGTTGAAGTCCCCTACTATTATGGTATTATTATCAATGAATTTCTTTATGTTTGTGATTCATTGATTTACATATTTGGGTGCTTCCACATTTGGCACATAAATGTTTACAATTGTTAGGTCTTCTTGATGGATAGACCCCTTTATTATGATATAATGCCCTTCTTCATCTCTTGTTACAATCTTTATTTTAAAGTCTAGATTGTCTGATATAAGTATGGCTACTCTGGCTTTCTCTTGTTGACCATTAGCATGATAGGTGTCTTTAGGTCTAAAGTGGGTCTCTTGTAAACAGCATAGAGATGGATCTTGTTTTCTCATCCATTCTGTTACCCTATGTCTTTTGATTGGAACATTTAGTCCATTGACGTTTAGAGTGAGTGCTGAAAGATGAGAGTTTATTGCCATTATGTTTCTTGGAGAGTTGGAATTTCTGGTGGTATTCTCTGATCCTTTCTAGCCTTTGTTGCTTTTGGTCTTTTTTCCCCATCTTTTCTTCCCTGAGAAAGTGCCCCTCAAAATTTCTTGCAGAGCTGGTTTAGTGGTCATGAACTCTTTTAATTTTTGTTGGTCTGGGAAACTTTTAATCTCTCCTTCCATTTTGAATGACAGCCTTGCTGGGTAAAGAATTCTTGGCTGCATAGTTTTCCAATTCAGCACATTGAATATATCCTGCCACTCATTTCTGGCGTCTCGTTTCTGTGGAAAGGTCTGCTGCAAACCTGATCTGTCTTCCCTTTTAGGTTAAGGGCTTTTTTCCCTTGCTGCTTTCATGATTCTTTCCTCGACTGAGTGTTTTGTGAATTTGACTATGATATGCCTTGTTGATGGTCGGGTTTTGTTGAGTCTAAAGGGAGTCCTCTGTGCTTCCTGGATTTTGAGGTCTGTGTCTTTCCCCAAGTTAGGAAAGTTTTCCACTATGATTTGCTCACATAACCCTTCTACCCCTTTTTCTCTCTCTTCATTTTCTGGGACCCTTATGATTCTGATGTTGTTCCTTTGTAATGAGTCACTGATTTCTCTAATTCTTAAATTGTGGTCTTTTGCCTTAGTCTCCCTCTTTTTTTCTGCTTCATTATTCTCCATAATTTTGTCCTCTATATCACTGATTCGCTTCTCTGCCTCATCCATCCTTGCCACCGAAGCACCCATTCAAGATTGCAGCTCAGTTATAGAGTTTTTTGTTTCATCCTGACTTGACTTTATCTCTGCAGAAAGGGATTCTAATCTATTTTCAATCCCAGCTGGTATTCTTATTATCATGATTCTAAATTCTGGCTCAGACATCTTTCTTGTATCTGTGTTGATTAAGTCCCTGGCTGCCGTTTCTTCCTGCTCTTTCTTTTGGGGTGAATTCCTTCGTTTCATCATTTTGAAGGAAGAAAAGGAATTAATAAGGTAAAAATAAACTTAAAATTAAAAACAACACACACACACAAGATCAAATAAATGATGCTAGATCTTAGGTGTGTTTTGGTCTGGTTGTTGAAAGGAGCTTGTTAGATTAGAGAAAAAAGGGAAGAAAAAAGGAAAACATTTGATAATTTGAAAAAATGAATACAAAGAAATAGAATAAAATGAAATGATGGAAGTAAAATGGAATTTGAAAAATTTACAAAATAGTAAAAATATAGTTTTAAAAAAATAAAGAAAAATATTTTTAATAAAAATTGAAAATAGAAATAAATTTTTTCTCTTTCTTTATTCAAGAAAAAGAAAAGAAAAGAGAAAAAAAAAGAAAATTGAATAAAGGGACCAGAAAACAGACTGAAATACGACTGAAATTACTTCGTTTTCCCCTGGAAGTTAAACTATGAAGCGCTTTATTGTCGGTAAAATAAGCAGGTGGAGAGACTTGGGTTCCTGAAGAGAGAGGTTGGCCCAGTTGGGCGGGGCTTAGTGTTAAGGCTCTGTTCTCCATTAGATGGCACTGCTTAGCTTACTGGGGTGGATGTTGTGGCGCATGTAGGTGTGTGTGCGTATGCGCAGGAGGGGCGAAAATGGCATCACCCAGCTGTGTGGTCAGTAGTATCAGAGTTCTGTTCTCTCTGACCAGCAATTGTGCACTCATCCTCTGTGTCCAGCTTCCGTCCACCCCCCGCTTCCACAATGTCCTGACTAAGCCGTCAGACTGCCAGGCGGCACCTCCCTCCTGACTTTTATCTCAGAAGCAGCTGTGTTTCCCAACCCCTCACTTCTGAGGGACTGTGGCTTTGTTCCACTCAGACCTTCTGCAGGAGGGTCTCACCGAGCACTGGCTGGTGCCGGCCACCCCCAGGAACATTCGCGAGACCGTGCTGCTGCCAACGCCCAGAGACCGCGGCTGGGTGCCAGCCCGCCCCAGAAAAAGTTCACGCGGGCGTGTAGCAGCAGCGTTTCAGGGATTCTGGAAAATCACAACTCACATCTGGCGCCAGGCTTCACCCCCAAGGGCCCTGTTCCAGCACCAGCGAATGTGGTGGTTCTGCAGGATCCGCTGGGACCTTTGCCCGTGGGGATTCCTCCCAGAAGGGGAACCGCCTCCCGTGTGGCCTGAGGACCTCGCTCTCTGCTCCAGGGTATTCGCCCCTCCCATCAGAGCTCCACCAGGTATGCAGCCGCGGAGTTTTGGACTCTGCGCTCCCCCTGTTTACAGAGTTTAATGGAATTTAAACCCTCTCCTCCTTTCTCCCTTTTTTGTTCAGTCCCTTGCGTACACTTTCTTTTCTCTCCAGCTGCTTTGGGCAAGGGGGATGCTTTCCATACGCTCCACCTCTGCCCCCATCTCCGTCCTCTCTCCACAAGCACAAACAGCTCCCTGCACTCTCCAACTGTCTCTCCCCCACTTCACCTCTCAGCGCTGCATACCTGCTGAATTCTGTGGTTCAGGTTGTGCAGATCGGTGTATTAATCCTCAAATCAGTTTTCTAGGTGTGCAGGATGGTTTAGTGTTGATCTGGCTGTATTTAAGGGATGAGAGATGCAAAGAAAAGTTCCTTGCTGTTCTACCATGTTTTTTTTGGTTCTCATCTTTTTTATGCTTGCATAACATTCCATTGTGTGCATGTATCACATACATACCCTTACCCTTTCATCTATCAGTGGACTCTTAGGTTGTTCCATATTTAGCACTTTTAACCTTTAAACTTTGTGTCAGCAATGTTTCAGGTTTTTTACTGTGGAGGTCATGTGTATCAATAATAGCAAAAGCTCCCACCTACTGAGCTCCTAATACATACTAGGAATTGTAATAGGCACCTTATGTGCATTGATTAATTTAATATTCATGAGAACTCTTTCTGGTGAGTATCACAGTCACCATTTTATAGACAGAGACACAGAAACTCAGGGAGGTCAAAGTCACACAACCTTTGAATGATAGATCAAGAATTTCAATTCAGATTCTCAAGCTCCAAATTTGGTTTAAAGCCCAGACATTCAATCCAGTTCCTAGATACCTGCTGGGGATCATGCCATCTTCAACACACTTCTTCATCAGGAGGGAAAAAAGCATTAATTCCTGGTGTCCGGAAAAGGAAAAGTGGGTAACAGCTACTCTAAGGAGGTGAAAATGAGCTTGAGAGATGAGTTAGATTCCATTCAGAGGGGAAGGACAGAAAGACAGACATTGGCATAGATGTGCAAAGTTCACTGTTGTATTTGTGTGTATAGGATAAAGCTAGGAAAGTACTTAAAGTACTTAAGTACTTAAAGCAAGAGTACGTTAAAGTATTTTAGCCTTCGTTCCCTTAAAAGATGGGAGGAGCAGGGCACCTGGGGGATTCAGTCGGTTAAGCCTCCGACTTGGGCTCAGGTCATGATCTCGCAGTCCCTGAGTTTAAGCCCCTCATCACGCTCTGTGCTGACAGCTCAGAGCGTGGAGCCCACTTTGGATTGTGTCTCCCTCTCTCTCTGCCCCGCCCCTGCTTGTGCTCTGTCTCTCTCTCTCTCTCTAAAAAATGAACATTAAAAAAATTTTTTTAAAGATGGGAGGAACAGAGAACGTCCTAGAGAGAATATGGGCCAGACATTAGCTCAAAAATATCTTGTATTGCTTGTTGACTGAAGCATTTTATAGACTAAAGACTTTACTGTTCCTGAGAGAATGCTATGTTATAATTATGGGCACATTCCTTTTAAATTTTTTTAATATTTTTATTTATTTTTGAGACAGAGAATGAGCAGGGGAGGAGCAGAGAGAGAAGGAGACACCGAATCCAAAGCAGGCTCCAGGCTCTGAGCTGTCATCACAGCGCCTGATGTGGGGCTCGAACTCATGGACTGTGAGATCATGACCTGAGCTAAAGTCAGATGCTTAACCGACTGAGCCACCCAGGCGCCCCTGGGCACATTCCTTTTAAATCTATCTATGGAGGCACCTGGCTGGTTCAGTCAGAGGAGCATGTGACTCTTGATCTCAGGGTCATGAGCTCAAGCCCCACTTTGGGTGTAGATATTACTTAAAATAAATAATTTAAAAACAAATAAACCTAGGGGCACCTGGGTGGCTCAGCCAGTTGAGTGACTTCAGCTCAGGTCATGATCTCATAGTTTGTGGGTTCAAGCCCTGCATCGAGCTCTCTGCTCTCTGCTTTGGATTCTCTCTCTCTCTCTCTCTCCCCTTCCCCTGCTCTCTCTCTCAAAAATAAATAAACCTTTAAAAATAAATAAATAAATCTATCTAAGCTGATCACACAAGAGGAGAAAAGAAAAAAATTCAATTTGATTGTCCTCCCTCCAAATTTGCATCGGGCATCCCAGGAACAGAGAGACCTATTTAGTGGGTAATCCACAGCACAGAGAGGAAAAGATGTGCTTCATGCATAGAATTCTCAACATTAAATGTTAACTCAGGCAGCTAAAATATCCAGCGGGAAGTGGGAAAAGATATTTTAATTTTCCATATGAGCTGGAAGAATGTTCCATCTATTTCTTGTCTTGTTTCAAGGAGACATGATCTTGTAACACTTCAGAGAGCCTGAGCTCAGACCTCCCTCCTGCATGTATTTCGAAACCCCAGGTTCCCCTGGTCCAAACACCCACAGTTTGCTCATCTCCTACTATAATGTGTATAAACGTCTGTTTCAACCTGAGAGCAGGAATTACGTCTCATTCCGCTTTTGCAATCCCAGTATCCAGCATAAATCCTTGCATCTATTACGAGCTCCAAACTGTGTGAGAACAGACTTGGAACTCTCCTTCCCACGCCTCAGTACAACTGATGTAAAGCTTTCGCTTCATTCTCCCCTCTAAACCCACAGAGATTAGGACAGCCCCCTAAGGCCCATCTCTCGGATTTAAACTGGCCCTTCTCTTGCAGCCGGCTGCAAGCACAGAGTACCGTTGGCAGCTGAGAGAACAGAGACACCAAATGAAGAGAGGTGGGTGAACTCACTGCTCAGGACAAAGTCAGCTTCTTCCAAACATTCCTGGCCAACACTTCACATCACTGGCATCTTCACTTATGTCCAGGGGCAGAAGCTGAATATTTGTGGCCCCCAGAGTCTCCTTAAGAAAAGAAAAAGCAGGACCCGTGTCATCTTAGCTGAGAGGTAAGAATACAAGATTGCTTGATTTGGCGAGGGGGGAGGGGGGAAAGAGAAGACCAGAAAAGTTCTCCCTCCTATAAGTCACCTGTGGGGTGCTAGACACTACCTGGGTGCCATGGAGACTATCTGAGGTCTAATTCCCATGACAGTGTGAGAAAGTCAGTGCTGTTATCTCCCTATTGGAGGCAACACAAAGGTCAGAAAGTCAGAGCCCTTGTCTGAGTCAGAGGCAGAGCCTGGGTTAGAACCAGTGTCTGTCTATTCCAAAGCCCTTCTCTTAACCTTAATGGCAATATATTTTAATTTTTTTAATGTCTATTTATTTTTGAGAGAGAGAGGGAGAGAGAGAGACAGAGCATGAGCAGGGGAGGGGGAGAGAGGGAGACACAGAATCTGAAGCAGGCTCCAGGTTCCAAGCTATCAGCACAGAACCTGACATGGGGCTCGAACTCACGAACCATGAGATTATGCATGACCTGAGCCCAAGTCAGACACTTAACTGACTGAGCCACCCAGATGCCCCGTGAATTACAGCATATTTTAAACTGAGGGTTATAAAGTAGTTGTATTAAGTCAGTAGTAATATTAAATGTTTATTTCTGAGACAGAGACAGAGCATGAGTGGGGGAGGGGCAGAGAGAGAGGGAGACAGAATCTGAAGCAGGCTCCAGGTTCCGAGCTGTCAGCACAGAGCCCGCTGTGGGGCTCAAACTCACAAACCGTGAGATCGTGACCTGACCCCAAGTCGGTCGCTCAACTGACTGAGCCACCCAGGCGCCCCTAAGTCAGTACTAACGTTAAAGATCACGTGGCATAGGGGCTCCTGGATGACTCAGTCAGTGGAGTGTGCAACTCTTGATCTCGGGGTTGTGAGTTTGAGCCCCATGTTGGGTGTAGAGATACTTAAAAAATAAAATCTTTTTTAAAATCACCTGGAGGGGCACCTAGGTGTCTCAGTCCGTTGGGCATCCGACTTCAGCTCAGGTCATGATCTCACAGCTTGTGAGTTGGAGCCCCGCGTCGGGCTCTGTGCTGACAGCTCGGAGCCTGGAGCCTGCTTCAGATTCTGTGTCTCCCTCTCTCTCTCTGCCCCTACCCCGCTCACACTCTGTCTCTCTTTTTCTCAAAAATAAACATTAAAAAAATCTTAAAAAATCACATGGCTAGAACATTAGAGAAAATATGAAAGGGAATCACACAGATTAAAGGTAAGTATTTCTTTGAGAGATTTCTGCTTTATTTGTATATGTGGTGTATGTGCGCACCATTGTGATTGGGTAACAACATGAGTATATTCCTTATTTTGGGCAATAGTAAAAATGCATGAAGCCAGCTGCACTGTATTTTACTGCATCTAGATTGCCCGGACACAGAAAGCAGGCAATAAATGAAGGCCATCTCAGCTAGTATCTTTTTTATTCCTAATGGACCTATTGTTACTATCTTCAGTAGTAGTTAGCTCAGGTTTAGAGAGATTAGGAATTTTGCTCACTGCTCATCATAACCTCTGCAGGGGTAAAAATCATGTCAACCTTGACTATATCTCAGGCTCTTGGTGCAATTCAGGTGCAGAACGTTTGTGCAATCATCCCCAGAGAGCCCAGTACCTTTTTAGGTGCATTTGTGAGTTATTCAGCAGGTTAATCAAGGACATTCCAGAGCATCTAAAGTTATCAGAAGGGCAAGATAACCTGAAGAAGGCTTCACGAAGAAGTTAAGAACAGGAGCAGCTAGAAGGAGAGGAGGGCAGGGCGCCTGGGTGGTTCAGTGGTTAGGCGACTGACTTCGGCTCAGGTCATGATCTCGTGGTTTGTGAGTTCTAGCCCCACGTCGGGCTCTGTGCTGACAGCTCAGAGCCTGGAGCCTGCTTCAGATTCTGTGTCTCCCTCTCTCTCTACCCCTCCCCTGCTCATGCTCTGTGTCTCTCTGTCTCTCGATAGTAAATAAATGTTTAAAAATTAAAAAAAAAAAAAGGAGAGGAGGGAAAAAGCAGGACAGAGGTAGGGCAGAGCATAGACAGGAAGGAAGCCCATGGCAAGAGACTGCAACAGACACTCATTTTTAGCACCAGAGAGAGCACCTCTAATGGGCTCAGCTCTTACTCCTGGCCAAGAACAGCCCAACAGGCCAGGTGACCCCATTCAGGGCTAAGAACATCCACCCTAGACAGAAGTTGGCCTGAAAATAACTTGAAGTACCAACTTTGAGCCTCATTGTGCTTGTCTGAAAAATGAGGGCTTGTGCCAAAATACCAAGAGGGAAGTTTCCACCAAAACATATCTACCTTCCTGTGCCAAACTGTGTCCCCATAATCATAAAATAGCATCAGCAATGACCACCAATAATTTATTTCATTCATATTATTCAAGGTGTTTTTATCTGTTACTTGAAGGGGAGTATCTTAATGACCTTGTCTATCTTTGCCTAAACCAACAGTTTTGGAGGGAATGATCCTTTTTCCTTAATTTGGACATGTTAGGAATTAAGCATGGTCAGTGGGGAAATTTTGCTGAAATTGAGGGAGAAGGCATTAAAGAATTGGAGAAAGAACACAATATTTGGATTCAAAGAAATCTTAGTACTCACACTTCATGTGAAATTTTTGTCATTTTTTAAAGGGAGAGAGGGTGGACCCATACATTAAGTGCAAGAATGTGCCATCAATATTTCTGAAAGAACCTTCAAGACACTGATACCAATTGTTACCTCAGGGAGCACTATGGGAGCAAGAAAATTACTTTTAAAATTTCTTTTTAAAATTAACATACATAAAATTGAGTTTTTGGGTGTGTAGATACATATATTTTAACACACATAGAAACTATTTTTATCAGTAGCTTTTATAGGGGCACCTGGGTTGCTCAGTGGTTAAGCATCTGACTTTGGCTCAAGTTGTAATCTTATAGTTTGTGAGTTCAAGCCCCACATTGGGCTCTACACTTATGGTGCAGAGCCTGCTTGGGATTCTCTCTCTCTCTCTCTCTCCCCGTCTCTCTTTGCCTCTTCCTTGCTTATGCGCTCTCTCTCTCTCTCTCTCTCTCTCTCAAGATGATAAGTAAATACACTTAAAAAATAAAATAAAACAAATGGCTTTTATATAAATAATGAGCGAATGCAACCCAGAAATAGGCATAAAAATAATGATGCATTTGCCTTTCTCTGACTTATTTCACACAGCATTATACTCTCTAGCTCCATCCATGTCATTGCAAACGACAAGATTTCATTCTTTTTTATGGCTGAGTAATATTCCACTATGTGTATATGTACACACACACACACACACACACACATATGTATATGTCACATACACATATACCACCTCTCCTTTATCCATTTGTCAGTTGATGGACATTGGGGCTGCTTACACAAATCACCATATTGTACACTTGAGACTAATATATCACTATATGTTAACTATACTGGAATTAAAATAAAAATAGAAAAAATAAAGATGCAATGACTCCCTTGTACTTATCAGCCATTTTAAGAAAATGATCTTTGAAGCCCCTGTGTGCCCTTCCTACACCACTCCTCACTGCTTGGAAGTATGTTTCTTGAATTTGGGCCTCACTTTTCTCCTATTTTATCTGCCACATGACTTTGTATCCCTAAAAATATGTTTCTTAACATTTTTTTGCACAGTTTGGCTTTTATTTAAATGGAATTATAACTGCACACTCATGTAACTTTCTTTGTTCAATACAACGTTTCTGAGATTGATTTATTCATAACATTAGATGTGGTTCTGATTCACTCATTTCTTTATAGAATAGTATTCCAGTGTATAAGGAAATCATAATTTAGTTATCAATTCTACCACTAAACACTTGGGATGTTTACAGTTTTTTTTTTTTTTCCTAGTAAAACGGTGCAGCTGTGAACATTAGTTACTCTGGATATATGCTTGGACACAGAATTTCTGGGGCATGGTCATACCTTAAAATTTACTACATAATTCCAAATTGTTTTCTGAAGTGATCATGCCAATTCAGACTGTCAGCGACCATGTGTGAAAGTTAGCATTATTAAACTTAATATTTTCAGAAGTTTATATTTGTGCCAATTCCACAGATGCGAAGTGGTATCTAATTTGGGTATTAATTTTCATTTCCTTTGTTCCTAATGAGATTAGCATATTTCCATGTTTTCAGTGATGAATTATTTTTTCGTGAGGTATACATTCAGGCCTTTTCCCCAAACTTCTGTGGAAAAAAACGTATTTTGCGTATTAACTGTCCAATTCCTTTGAATATCCTACACAGGGATTCCTTGTCACCCATATGTATTGCAGGAATATTTTTCCAGTTTGTGAGTTTTAATTTTTTGTGGTGATCAGCTTTTCTTCTGATAGTTCCACTTTACATTTTTTTCAAGTTTACTTATCTAAGTAATCTCTACACCCAATGTGGGGCTCAAACTCACGACCCCGAGATCAAGAGTCACACATTCTTCTGACTAAGCCATCCGGGTGCCCCAGATTTTTACATTGTATTTATTTATTTTTTGACTTTTACATTTTAAAGCAGGCAAGTTTTGAATTCTTTTCTTATATTCTTATAGTTTTCTCTGCCACCAAGGCCACAAAGATATACTTTTATTTTGTTTTCTAAAATTTCAGAAATTCGCACTTCACCTTTTGGTTTTCATTTGCCCGAAATTGATTTTCTCTGCATGTGGTATGATGTATGGTTTCAATTTCCTTTTATTTTTCTACACAAATAACTAATTACCCAAAAACCATTAATAGAAAGACCTATCTTCTTCCTGATTATCCTCAATACAAGTAATGTGATAAATCAAGTTTGTATATATATATGTGTATGTTCCCAAGCCTCATCCCACCCTGTTACTCTGTTTATCTCTGACACATAATTTTTTTCATTGGGATGTTTAACTCAGAGACTAGCACACCATGAGAGATTTAGAGTGCATCGGGGTAGAGATGGGGTATTGTGGGCAGAAAATGACTTTCTTCCCTCCTCAGTTCTGCACTCCTGGGCCACTCTGGATCTCGTTTTCCTCAGCAATGCTAAACGCCTTCCCAACTTAAGGTTTTTGCACGTGCTTTTTCCTATTCTGTTTCAAGTGCTCTCTCGCTAGCTCAGTGTTCAGCCTGTTCCTCCAGACATTCCTGACCATCCTGTTTTTGCTTTCTTCTTAGCTAAAATTTATCCCTATATTTGTCTTCTTGTTTGCTTTCTCTATTCCTCACTAGCAAGAATATAAATTGTGAAAGCTCATGGCCACTGGTTTTGTTCACTGTTTGATTTCAGGCCCCTTGTGCATAGTATACACTCAAATAGTTGCTGTTTGATACATATGATAAATAGCAAGTCAGAAATAAGTCCAAATAGCATATTTTATGCATGCCAATGACCTAAAAATCATGCTGGATCCTCAGAGTCAGCAACAGAGGCAAAGGACCCCTACTTTTTTTTTTTAAAGCTGGTTTATTTATTTTGAGTGAGACAGAGACAGCGCAAGCGAGGGAGGAGCAGAGACAGAGAGGGAGAGAGAGAGAATCCCAAGCAGGCTCCACACTGTCATCACAGAGCCTGAAGTGGAGCTCGAACTCATGAAACCACAAGATCATGACCTAAGCTGAAACCAAGAGCCAGACACTTAACCAACTGAGCCTCCCAGATGCCCCATAAGGACCCCTACTTCTAGAACTCTGTTCTTTGGACAAGTTACTTACTGCTTATGAGCCTCAGTACAGTCGTGTATGAATGGATAAGATCACGCTGTTTTTGTAGGGTCGTGAAAATTGATTGATCTCCCTGTGTTTAAAACATGCAGCACAGTGTAGGGGCACATATGTGGTGTTAACACATATAGTTTTTTTCCTTAAAAAAAAAAAAGAATGTGTTCTCTTTCTAGAAGGAGTCATTTTTAGAAATATTCAGAAAGGAAATTATTCATTGGTCTTTCTTAGAAAAACCATTATTGATGGTACTTTTCTCTAATAAGCAGTAACAAATTTCCTCCAGAAATTCAACCTATTAAAAGAGGTATGCATTTCAGAATAAAGGGATTGTGAATCTTCCTTTATTTAAACTATTGGAGACAACCCCTTGCATCCTGGGAAACTTTTCAAGAATGAGAAAAAGGAGAGGGAGATGGAGAGGGAGAGGGAGAGAGAGAGAGAGAGAGAGAGAGAGAGAGAGAAAGGAAGGAAGGGGGAGGAAGGAAGGAAGGAAGGAAGGAAGGAAGGAAGAGGAAGGAAGGAAGGAAGGAAGGAAGGAAGGAAGGAAGGAAGGAAAGACAAAGACCAGACCACTTAAAGTCATCAAAAGAAAAGAAAAAAACAATCATAGCTTTTACCTCCATTTTACAGACAAGATAACTGAGGCTCAGTTTCAGATTCTATGTCTCCACCCCTCCCCCCCCGCCTTTCCCCCACTCTAGCCGTCTTTCTCTCTCAAAAATAAATAAACATTAATTTTTTTTTTAAAAAGATACCTGAGGCTTATAAGGGTTGAATTGCCGAAGGTCACAGATTTACTAAGTACACGTGGAGGTTTTCCATTTCCGGTTTTGCGACGTCCCACCTCACCAGTCCTCCTGACAACAGTCAACCCACAGCACTTACATTGGCTCTCGGGACCCCTGATGCCCTTCCTCTTTTGCCCTTTTACTCCTGCGTGGATCACAATCTCCTCTAACCTGCTTCTTTTGCACTTAGATGGAGAGGCCCCTGGAGTTGGGCAACGTGACCAGAGTCCAGGAGTTTGTCTTGTTGGGTTTATCCACAAGGCTGGGCATAAGGATTGTCCTGTTTGCCATCTTCCTGGCCCTCTACCTGCTGACCCTCCTGGAGAACATGCTCATCATCTACCTCATCTGCAGTCACATCGAGCTCCACAAGCCCATGTATTTCTTCCT
>NW_026057588.1:3283069-3284627 GCF_023721935.1 Panthera uncia
GGATGGATGGGTGGAAAGATGAAAGGATGGACAGGTAGACAGATGGTTGGATGGAAGGATGGATGGATAGAAGGATAGAAGGATGGATGGATGGATGGATGGAAGGATGGATGGGTGAATGGATGGATGTGGATGGATGGATGAATGGATGGATGGATAGAAGGATGGATGGATAGATGGATGGATGGATGGATGGATGGATAGAAGGATTGATGAATGGATGGATGTGGATGGATGTGGATGGATGGATGGATGGATAGAAGGATGGATGGATGGATGGATGGATGGGTGGATGGAAGGAAGGATGGGTGGATGGATAGAAAGATGGATGGATGAATGGATGAATGTGGATGGATGGATGTATTGAAGGAAGGATGGAATTGTGTATGGATGGATGGATGGATGGATGGATGTGGATGGATGGATGGATGGATGGATAGAAGGATGGAAGGATGTACAGATAGATAAAGCTGTATCAGGCTAAGCATCCTCTTCCCACACTTTCCCCCATACCCAGCCACACACCTGGTAACAGCAGAGTCTAATCCAGGAACTTCACCCCCTCCTTCCATGAAGAGACTGCACACAAATAGGAATCAGGCTGCTCTCAAACTTAGGGGAGAACAAGAAAGCAATTCCAAGGAGCCCATGTACAACATGTTGGTTCCTAGCACATTCCCAACTGGTATCCCTGAGAATAAGGACATCTCCTCTCCCTCCATTTCTGTCTCTTTCTTCAGTCTCCCACACACTCTCCAGAAAGCCCCATGGGGACAGATGGAGCAGGGCAGGGGAAGAACTGAAGCAGCAGAGAGGTGAGTATTGGAAGCCCCTTCCCCCTGCAGTCTCTGGAGGTTCTGGGCACCACCTGGGAATCCATGCTTGTTAGCAAAGGTGGGACTGGGATGTTGGAAGACAAACTTTCTGGGTCTCCCAGAGCCCTGAGAGGAAGTTTGGTGTGCGGAGATCCCCCCCTCCGTGCAGGATCTGCACTGCTGAGTGCAGGTAGGTGACTACAGATGGAGGCTCACCATCTGGGTGTATGGAGGTTGTTCCACACGGACCGGCTCTGGGGCCTTCCTGAGAGTCACACTCTCCGTGTGTGAGGTGGTTGGAGGAATCCCAGTGGTCATGGCCCAGGAAGGGCTCGCACGTGTGGAGTGAGAAGGCCACAGTGATGACGGGCTTGGTGCCCACAGCTGGGCCCTGGTGTTCTCCTGTGGGACCTCGCAATTTCACAGCACGTGGACCTCAGCCAAGGCTGTTCTGTGATCACGAAGCAGCCTCTCTGGCCTGTAGGGTGACCAACTCATCCCAGCTTCCCCTAGACTGTCCCGATTTTAGGACTGAACATCTGGTGTCCCAGAAACTCCCTAGTGCTGGGCAGCCCAGGACGGCTGGTCAGCTTGCTTGTGACCTTGAGACACATGACTTTGAGACAGCACATGGTTATCCTTTGGGCTTCAGTCTGTCCAAAGACAATGAGGGAATTGGAGTCTATCGCCGATTTTCAAGACCCCTTTCTTTGGAAAGAACTACTTTCTTTGGAAAGTAGTTG
>NW_026057588.1:3284637-3318442 GCF_023721935.1 Panthera uncia
CAAGACCCCTTTCTTTGGAAAGAACTACTTTCTTTGGAAAGTAGTTGTTTTGCTCGTGTGTTGAACACCAAGAAACAAAGGCAAAGCTTTCCAGAAAAAATTTGCATGACCTCGCTTGCAGGTGGAATCTGAAACAGTCGAGGAGGTGGAAGCAGGGGTACACAGAAGTAACTCCGATAAATGAAGCAATGAGAGAGGAGGCTGGGGGAACTTCAGCAGAAAATATTGGGGAAGAAATTGAAACTATCACCTCAGAAAGGGGTGCTGAATGGCCATTCCATAATATGAAAAAAACCCACAAATTTGTTAACAGTCAGGAAAATGCAAAAGAAAAATTAAGAGAAACGAAGGCCCGACCCTCGTAGACAGCGAGCATCAACACGGGGCTTGCAGCCAAGTTTTGGAATGGAGGGAATAGTTTGGAATAGTTCTGCAATGTTCATTCACTATCGCTGGGAATGCAAAGTGGTCGTCTGTAGCAGGGACTTTGGCAGGCCCTACGACGAAGCCCTTCCACCCCTACATGTGTGTTTAATGGTAACGCGTGGACGTGAGCGCTGTGACATGCACGAGAAGGTCGACAATAGCGTCAATCCAGAAACCATACAAGTGTCCTTAAGGATGAGTATGTGAAAAATTCACCCCAGAAAAGCAGTAAAGGTGACCCAAGTGACAGCTGCAATTACAAAATGACAGATGTGATGAACGAGATAGCCAAAAGACTATGGACAGGCGACCACCCTGAGAGCAGGTGGCTGGGGCGTGGGCTCTGGTGTGCACGCAAATTTTCTGCCAGTTGTTCATTACCTCCGGGCACAGGCTGGCCCTGGGAGGGACAGTCCCCAAGTGAAAAAGCATCAAAAATGCAGAAAATTAAAACTATACTGGGAACAGACATAGTCACAAAACCCCTCTATCCTGGTAGGTCTGGATGTGGGCGGTCACCCTCACCAACACCACTTCCCCCAGGGTTCCAGGTGATTTAAGTATCCACGTAGATGAATAAAAAAGCCACACACACCCTCTCCCAGCCTCACATCTCTGACTCTCTCATCCCCAGGCCACGTGATCCCTATTCCCTGATAAAAGTTGCCACACAAACAGAATATTTTATTGTTCGTTTGTTTGTTTGTTTTAACAAAAAATCACTTATCGTTGTTATTTTTGTTCCTTGGACTTTTACATTCCCAGAGACAACCCTGGTACCAGTGGAAGACCACTGGTTCTTGCCACACACCCCAAGGAGCTCCCATTCCAATGGTAGGAGAAGCCATAAACAAGTGTGGGAATAAAGGAAGCATCAGTGTCATGTAAGGCAGGGGAGGTGCGTCGTGGGTCTCTGGGGATGGGAGGGGTGGCTTCCCTGAGGAGGTGACCTCTGAGCTGAGCCCTCAATGGAGGCAGGGTGGAGCTGCACAAAGCCCTGGGCCAGGAGGGATAGAAGGAACAGCAGGTACAAAGATCCTGGGGTCGGTTCTCTGGAGGGGCGAACAGAGGCCAGGGTGGCCGCAGCCTAGTGACCAAGGGGGAGATAAAATCAGTAGGGTCTTGAGGATCTCAGCAGGGCCAAGCAGGCCATAGAAAAATGGGGGGCTTCATTCTGAGGGAGGAGGGAAGCCCCTGGGGGGCTTTAATTGGGAGAGTGCCTTAAGTGATTCACTCGTCAGTGTTTCTTCCGCGGTTTCTTCAGCAGAGACTGTAATGGGACTGGAGGGGAGAAGGGGGAGGGGAGGGGCAGGAGGCAAGGCAGGAGGGTCTGTGGCTGTCCAGATGAGGGGCGACAGCAGCTGGAGGGGGTGACGGCGAAGGTGGAAATCCCACCCACGCACACTGACAGTTCCTCAGCCCTGCCTTGCACACCAGTGCAAGGACATCACGGATATAAAGACAGCTGGGTCTGTGGGGTCTCAGCAACAGTGGCCACCCTGAGAATCAGTGAGCGGGGACCCCGTGGGGACGTCTGCCAGGGACCTCACCCCATACCCTCCACCTCTGACCTCCAGTGAAGAGTTAGGGATCCCCGACATGAGCTCCAGGAAATCGCTGCGTGGCTTCCTTTTCTCAAATCCCAAATTCCATTTTCTGATGCCAGCAGGCTCCCCACTGCAGGTCCCCATGACAATCAGGCCCCCCCCCCCCCCCGCCCTGGTGACACTGCGTCCTCATTTTCTGCAGAACAAAACTGCAGGCTTGGGAACCAGACTGGTGGCAGAGGGAGGAGGTGACTGTGGGTGGGGGGTAGGGAATGAGGGAGGGTTTGGGACGCCAGAGATGGCCTGCATCCTGACTGTGGATGTGGTGGCTTTGAGTCTGGGAACGCGTTAACATTCTCAGGACTGGACGAGACACAGCCAATGTTTATATAGAGCATCAGACAGACACTGAATATTGCTGTAGGAAACTTAATGACAAGAGCAAATCAATGGTCCTTTGGATATTTTAAATGTGAGGGATGCACAGAAATACATCTGTCCGATAGCACATGAACTGCCCACGCCTGTGGTTCACGGTCTCAACACTGGGTCTCTCTACATCCCTTCCCAGATGTCACATCTCTGCGAGCTGGGTCACCCGTGGCGGCTGTTAAAAACTTCCAGTCAGCACCACGTGAAAGACAGCATGGAACAAGGAACAACAGTGCAATATTGTTCTGATACCCAGGTTGGAGAAGTTGTACAGTGCGCAACCTGCACACACATGCCATTATTAAGTAATTGTCATTGTTTAAGATTGAAGGAAAATCACCCTAAGGACAGGGATGCCTCCAATACCTTGAGTCTTCCTGAGTCTTGACCTTGTCAAGGTCTTCCAGTGACCTTGTCCTGTAAACGACTTCAGCCTCTCGTTCCGAGCTCCCCTCCCTACGACATGATCCCAATTCCTCATGCACAGCCTAGGGCCCTATCCCTCCAAACCTCCACTCTCTTGTCTTGAAAGAGTCCACCCTTGCTTCCAAACAGCTCCCTGCCTTCTCTGTGCTCTTGTTCACGCGGCTGAAGGTGGCTGTGCAGACCCCTTCCTCGCCGCTGTGGGTTGAATGGTGTCCATCCCCCGAAAGAGAGATGATGAAATCCTAACTCCCAGCCCCTGTGAAGGTGACCTTCTTTAGAAGTAGGGTCTTTGCAAGATTATCAAATTAAGTCAAGAGCGTTGGAGTGAACTTCAAGCCCTAATGATGCCCTTAAAAAGGGGGGAAATTTGGATGCAGACACCACACAGGGAGAAGCTTATATGCAGATGAAGTGGGGGTCCCGGGGGTGCACCTATAAGCCAAGAAAAGCCCAAGAGGGCCAGCAACCCCCAGAAGCTACGGGTGACCCCGCCCTCGGACTGCCGCCCTCCCTGATGAACAGCCTGCCCTCTGTGCAGCCTTCTTGCCATCCTCGCTCTGGACAGGTGATCATGTTTCACTACTCACTGGAAAGAAGCAACCAGAAGGTGATAGACGCAAGCACCCGGCGAGGCTTCCACCCGCGTGCAGCCCCCTGCCTGCCCACCGCTCAGAGCTGTCCACACAACCCCCTCTCCTCCTATACCGAATTCCCACCCCTTCTCCCCAGCCCTCGGACCCAGCCCTGGAAATCCTGTACCGGCTCCCTCCACGGCATCACTCGCCTCAGCAAACAACGTGCCTCGCAGCTTTGTGTTTAGGTTCTAGGTTGAATTTGCCTCCCACCCCCAGATCCCTAGGCTGCAGACCTCACCCCCAGCACCTCCCAATGGGACCTTATTTGGAAGCAGGGTCACTGCAGGTGTGATCAGTTAAGATGAGGTCACCCTGGAGTAGGGCGGGCCCCTAATCCTACGTGACTGGTGTCCTTACAAAAAGGGGAAATCTGGAGGCAGACACACACACACAGGGAGAAGCACCAGATCTCCCACCCAGCAACTGCAGAGGAAGCTCAGCCCTGGCGACACCGTGGTCTGGGACTCTGGCCTCCCGAACTGTGGTGATGGGGTTCTTGAACAAACGGCCAAGAAAGAATTCTTGAGACGTCTTTGGTGCAAAAACGTGATTTTATTAAAGCGCAGGGACAGGCCCTGTGGGCAGGAAGAGCTGCACTGGGGTTCTGACGGGTGACTGATTATATACTATGAAGGTGGTGGGGGTTAGGGATAGTGTCAGTCTCTAAGGAATTTGGAAGCAAGGCTTTCGGGACCTTGAGGGGCTAGCTGCTGTTAAGACAAGGTTGCTTTGAGTCTTTAATGAAACAAAAGCATTAAGGACGTAAGGCAGCCGTGAGTTCCTCGAGGAAAGTCACACTGCGTGTTTCAGGTGTCTATCAGAGGGCTGCGAGCTGGAAGGAGATTTAATTTATGCTACATTTCTGTTGCCCCCCTGAACAACTTTGACCCTTAGATCTTTAAGATGTTGAAGGCAGAAGGTCTCATCTTCTGTAGCTTTTTTCCTGCTGAGTAGGGGCGTAAAGATGTCCCTACCCGTGGGTCAGTTGAGAATTTAAGAGGAGTTAGGAAAGGCTAAGGCAGCTGCATCTAGAGTTGATAACATGTGGGAGTTTTCCCGAACAGAAAGGGTCATCTGTCGGCTGGAAGCTGTGGCAGTGAAGGAGTATCGTCACCAGGTGGACGGAGATGCAAAACGTAATTAAAGAAACAAAAAGAAGCCCAAATCGGAGTCCTTTGATAGTTGACAAAGATCTTTCTTTAGTCCAGGGATTTAAGGAATTATTAAAGGAAAGAGAGGGATAGTGCAAAGAGTATTTGGAAGTTAGAAACTCAGAAATACCTTTGTGGTAATCTGGAATGTGTACACAGCATTCTGCTTCTGTGAGAGCATGAATTCCGCCCTGTGCAGCACTTAAAGCATCTAGTGCCATTTTATTTTATACAACTGTCTAATGCATTTGGGTTATTTGTGTTTAATAACACAGTGTTATTTTGAGAGTCATTTAAGGCTTTGTTTGCATAATAGGTGGTGTTAACCATCATACAGACTCTGTTTTGTTTAGTAAATAATCCGAGGCATTTTTATAGAAAGAAGACAAATGTAGGTTAATGGTTAGAGCAAAATTATAAAAAAATTTAATGTTTATTTATTTTTGAGGAAGACACAGAGAGAGAGAGACAGACTGTGAGTGGGGGAGGGGCAGAGAGAGAGAGACAGACAGACAGACAGAATCTGAAGCAGGCTCCAGGCTCTCAGCTGTCAGCACAGAGCCCGACGTGGGGCTCGAACTCATGCACCGTGAGATCATGACCCAAGCCAAAGTTGGGCATTCAACTGACTGAGCCACCCAGGAGCCCCTAGCGCAAAATTATAAGCCAAGTGTCTGAGTCTTGAGCTCAGCCAGTGAGAAGATTTCTAGATGTCAGGCTTGAAGCATTCTCAGATGGAGTGGGGACCGGCAGTGGGAATTAGATGGGTTTTTCTGGTTTGTAACTCAAATGTCTGTGGTGATCCTTTTGAACGGCCCGTAGAGCAACAGGCACAAAGACTGTCTCTACAGGAGTTTTATGACGTTTACCTCCAGTTGTCTAGTTTGGGCAAACAACAAATATTTCTGGTTAAATATCAGAACTAAAACTTAACATCCAGGGGCGCCTGGGTGGCTTGGTCGGTTAAGCGTCCGACTTCGGCTCAGGTCATGATCTCGAGGTCCGTGAGTTCGAGCCCCGCGTCGGGCTCTGTGCTGACAGCTCAGAGCCTGGAGCCTGTTTCAGATTCTGTGTCTCCCTGCCCCTCCCCTGTTCATGCTCTGTCTCCCTCTGTCTCAAAAATAAATAAACGTTTAAAAAAATTAAAAAAAAAAAAACCTTAACATTCATAAAGGTGCATTATTAAAACAAAATTTTTTTCTAATAACCCTCATTTCCAGAGATACCTGAATCAAGACTAATGCATTTGTAGAACAAGTCCAGTTTTAACAAACTCGGCCCAATTATTTACATAAGCTCAGCAAGAATAGTGATTGATCATATAGATCTTTTAAATTTTGGGGCACCTGGGTGGCTCGGTCGGTTAAGCGTCCGACTTTGGCTCAGGTCATGATCTCACTGGCCGTGAGTTTGAGCCCCGCGTCGGGCTCTGTGCTGACAGCTCAGAGCCTGGAGCCTGTTTCAGATTCTGTGTCTCCCTCTCTCTCTGCCCCTCCCCTGTTCATGCTCTGTCTCTCTCTGTCTCAAAAATAAATAAACGTTTTAAAAAATTAAAAAAAAAACTTAACATCCATAAAGGTGCATTATTGAAACAAAATTTTTTTCCAATAACCCTCATTTCCAGAGATACCTGAATCAAGACTAATGCATTTGTAGAACAAGTCCAGTTTTAACAAACTCGGCCCAATTATTTACATAAGCTCAGCAAGAATAGTGATTGAGCATATAGGTCTTTTAAATTTTGAGGCACCTGGGTGGCTCAGTTGGTTAAGCGTCTGACTTCAGTTCAGGTCATGAACTCACAGTTTGTGAATTCAAGTCTTGTGACGGGCTCTGTGCTGACAGCTCAGAGCCTGGAGCCTGTTTCAGATTCTGTGTCTCCCTCTCTCTCTGCCCCTCTCCTGTTCATGCTCTGTCTCTCTCTGTCTCAAAAATAAATAAATGTTTAAAAAAAATAAAAAAAACTTAAATCCATAAAGGTGCATTATTGAAACAAAATTTTTTTTCCAATAACCCTCATTTCCAGAGATACCTGAATCAAGACTAATGCATTTGTAGAAGAAGTCCAGGTTTAACAAACTCGGACCAATTATTTACATAAGCTCAGCAAGAATAGTGATTGATCATATAGATCTTTTAAATTTTGCTTTCCTGGAACTTTTTATAAGGAGTCTAGATTAAACGTTTAGTAGCCTCTCCAGGCCAGAAGCCAAGCCAAGTACTTACCATCAGACATGCCTGCAATATCTATAGATATGGGGAAATGCCTCTTCACGAGGTCCCCAAGATATCCTGAGGTCCCTGCACCTGCCAGGAAAGAACATTCTTTACTCACCTGGTAAGACTGCTGGGAACTCTGTAAGCAAGGTATCCGGGCAACACTTCCAATGGGCTTTATGGCTCCATGTTTCATAAAGCCAACCTTAGTTCCTCAGAGCTGTGAGGTCATATCTGAGTCTATGCATGGCTCTCAAGTAGGACATTTGAGTCAAAACTTTGATAAATTATCCGGTATTTCTAATGGTGTCCTGTTACCAGATGAGCAGATTCTTGCTGGATGCATGCAGACAACTGTAACTGCCATGAAAGAAAGAATACTCACTGAGTTTTTGAATTTCAGAGAGCTCAAATGGAGAGAAAAGTTAAATGCTTCTGTGTGTTCACCAGTGAATACTCTATCACATTTCTGTATGCCATAGATGTCTTGAGAGAAAGTTTCCTTAATCTGGGAGAGCAAACATTAGAGACCCAACAATATTTCCAACAAGAGTCACAAAACTATAATCTTCCTCCGTTTATTTAGCCCCATGTTACTAATTCTTGTTCAGTTTGAACGCAGCTTTTTGGTTCTGGAGATTTTTACACATTTGTTTTATGATCTTGAAGATGTCAAATGCCTGTGTGTCCTAAAAGTCATTTTTGTAAATCTCTTTGAAGATGAAACATGTTTTGTGAGAGCATCAGAACAGTAACTATAAATGACAAAAGGCTCAAAAATGGACATGGTAACAGTCTGATAGGAGAGTTCATTATGATGCAATTTGCAAGGAAATTCGGTCATTTCTGTGACACATGACACTTTGATAATCAGAATATCAAGTGAGGACCTTATACCAAACACATGAAATTTTAGGAATTTTATATACATACCCTCTTCCCCACCAGACCCAGAGCAGCGAGGGGGCAGGAACATATCACACCCCTCTTCACTCTAACAAAACTGCCCTCCGGAAAACATGTCTGTTTCAGTGTATTCCTTACCTCCAGGAGCCCGTGGGGAAGGAATTTTCCTAGGGAAAGGGACCTAAAAACTGCATTTCCTGGGCGGATAGGATAGGACCCCAACCCGGCTAGAGCGACTTCTTGGCTTTCCCCACGCTCCACCTGGCTGTCCCCCCCCCCCCTTGTCCCGTATTGTTTTAGGGAAAGGCTTTGTTTGAGCAGATTTGATCCTTCTGTGAGGAAACAGTGCCCCCAAGTGATCAGTCTTCAGAGGGGACAGAGGAACACGATTAGATTCACCATGGTTTACACTTGCCCTGTTTCCTTTTTTATCTTTTTGGGAATAAGACGTTTTGGTGCTTTCTCCAATTATGCTTAGAGCTAACATGGATCTCTGCACACCACTATTCTAACCCACTTTCCCTGGAGGCCCCTGCAAATGCTGGGTTTCACGTGTGGGCCTGGCCAGCCTCCAGCCCCTGTGATTGAATCACATGCTAATCCAGGTGTTTCTGTCCAGGTGTCCTGTCCTTATGGCTGACACCTGCAATCCGCCCCCTATGTGTGTGCCTGCCTGTGAGGTCAAACTCCCCCCCTCTCCGGGAAGAACACCAGTCATATTGCATTAGGACCCACCCTAATGACCTCATTTTTACTTAATTACCTCTGTAATGACCCTGTCTCCAAATAAGGTCTTCTGAGATATTGAGGGTTTGGACTCCCACGCAACTTTCTTTTCTTGGGAGTGCAGGGCACAATTCAGCCCCAAACAGGTAAATATAGCTTTCTAAAGAAAACGGCTTTAAAAAATATGTAGGGGCACCTGGGTGGCTCAGTCAGTTAAGCCTCCGACTTCGGCCCAGGTCATGACCTCACAGTCTGTGAGTTCGAGCCCCGCATCAGGCTCTGCGCTGACAGCTCAGAGCCTGGAGCCTGCTTCGGATTCTGTGTCTCCCTCTCTCTCTCCCTCTCCCCTGCTCATGCTCTCTGTCTCTCAAAAATAAACATTAAAAAATTATTAAAAAAAAAAAAGAACATAGCATCGACTTCTGCTACGGCCAAGATGCAGTAACAGGGAGCAGATTTTCTCTGTCTAAAACAACCATAAAAGGGGCAAAAACTTAGTTTTTAAGCCATTGGAGCTCAGGCCACGAAGGATGGTGATTCCTGGCACGTGGGAAGAGAATAAGGTAAGCCCTACGATTGCCCCAATTTACTGTCTTAGGAGAGTTTCCAGGTCATGGTCCAGGGCGACAAATCCTGGTAGAGCCCTGTAAACACCCTGAGTTAAAGAGATTGAGCTGGGGGCGCCTGGGGGGCTCAGTCGGTTAAGCATCCGACTCTTGGTTTCATCTCAGGTCGTGATCTCATGGTTCATGAGTTCGAGTCCCATGTTCGACGTTTTTTTGTTTTTGTTTTTGTTTTTTTTTTAATTTATTTTTGGGACAGAGAGAGACAGAGCATGAACGGGGGAGGGGCGCAGAGAGAGGTAGACACAGAATCGGAAACAGGCTCCAGGCTCCGAGCCATCAGCCCAGAGCCTGACGCGGGGCTCGAACTCACGGACCGCGAGATCGTGACCTGGCTGAAGTCGGACGCTTAACCGACTGCGCCACCCAGGCGCCCCCCATGTTCGGCTCTACACTGCCGGTGTGAAGCCTGCTTGGGATTCTCTCTGCCTCTCTCTCTCTCAACGTAATTAAATAAGCTAAACAGAGAGAGAGAGAGAGAGAGAGAGAGAGAGAGAGAGAGAGAGATGGAACTGAGTTTCCAGGAAGACCAATGTGGCCAGAGTTTATGGGAAAGAACACTCGATAGGCCACACAAAGAAGTTGGAAAACCCACAGAGGGTCCCACTTGAGCACTTAGTGGAACAATGACCTGCGATGAGGGCAAGAACCACCAAAAGGATTAGAATGAGTGGTGCCCAGCACTCACACTGGGCAGGGACACATATTATCATAAATGCAGACTCTTCCAGCTTTAAAAGAAGAAAAAACACAACAGTAACTCCCAACTGCTCTCGGGAAATGTTCTTAGTATGGCCCACAAGAAACTGAATCCCTACATCTTCAGCCTCATCTCTTGGCCCTGCCTCTGTCTCAGTCAGCTATGCCACTAAACTGCTGTGTAACAAATAGCCCCCCATTCAGTGGCTTGCTCCTGGATTACTCCTATTGAAGCCCTGAACCACCATATAAGAATTTCTACTATTCTGTGTCCACCATGCTGTGAGAAGGCCAAGCTAGCCACAGGGGGTGTCTGGTCGGCCCAAAAGACACCACATGGAGAAAAACCCAGGCCCCAGATGGATGTTCCCAAGTGACTCATCCCCAGCAACTGTTCGAGCCACCCCTGGTCCCTTTGTGGAGCAGAAATGAAGCCCTCCCTGCTGTGCCCTGCCTACTTTCTATACCACAAAATAATGAAATGAGCCTAATAAAATGTTGTTCCTCATGATATACATCAGTAGAAAGGTTCTTTTGTATTTGAATAATTCCTGCTTGTTTCTACACCCCCCCCCCCCGCAGAGGGGATTAAAAAAAATCTTTTTAGTGATTAAGAGAATATGCTGCAGACTTATGAGCTCTCAACATGGTTTATAAAGAATATGTGAGAGGTATTTTTTTTAACATTCAAATATAAAACTAAACCAGAAAAAAAAAAAAAAAAAAGCCCACCCTTCATGACTCAAAACCACAATCCTTTATTCTCAAGCTCACAGGTCGATGGATTAGGTGGGAAACCCTGCTCCACGAGTCCCCTGCTTGAAAGGACCCTGGGCATATTCTTACTATGGCAAGGCCAGAAGCTTCCAGAAGGATAAGGGAAAACACAAAATGCCTCTTGAAGTCTACATATAAAATGAAAATTTCAAGCGTGAAGAAAGAGTGTGTGATGGTGTAATAGCAGCCTGGCGGGGGGGGGGGGGGGGGGGTGTCCATGAAATAATGTGGTGTCTCACAATCCATGGCATGTCAATTTTGGTGAAATCCATTAGTGTTCCCACCCTACGTTCACCCATTTCTTTGCATTCCCAGGTCAGTAAGTTCTGAATGCTAACAGAGTTCCTACATAGGAAGCACTTCACAATCCTGGCTGGCCAGTGCGTGGCTGTACGCGCTCGCGGTTATCATCACTTGCACAGTCGGTAGGTTGTCGACTTCTTTGCTTTGTAGGGGAATTAGATCAAACTCCCCAGAGAAAGAATAGCTTTCCATGACTTCGTGGTGAGCTGTGGGTGGTCAGCGCCAGCTTCCGCCCTCGCTATGCTGTTCGGCCTGCATTAAGTGACTTAACCTCTCTGATCCTCAGTTGGTTTTTGTTCCCCTAAGCCCGCGGACTGTTCCCCTCCCCTGAGGAGGAGGAGTGTCGCCCCCATATCTCTGGCTCCGCCCCCCACCCTGAGTCCCGGCCCCGTCGGGCGGAGCTCGGTCTGAGCACCGACCCCGCACCGATCCCTGAGCATCGACCCCGCAGGCGTCCCCGGGACTGGTTCTTCCAGGACGCCGGCGCAGCGGCGCGGTGCCTTCTGGGAGTTGTAGTTCGCGGGAAACGGCGCGCGGGATGTAGCTGTGCCGGTGCGCAAGCGCAGTCCGCTCGGGCCTGGCGCTCTGGCCCACCCGCGGAGGTCGCCGTGGTCACCTGTGAGGCCTGCTCGTCCGCTCCACCGTGGGACCTGGGGTTACTGGGGTCCGCCTCGGCCGGGTAGGGTCGGAGACTGAGGAGAACCTGACCCGAACCCACCGAGCTCGCGGGGAGCCTCCGAGGCCTTCGAAGGCGGTGCTGGGAGTCGAGGACACTGGTGCGTGGTTTGCGTGAGCGCGAGTGGGTGTGCGCGCGGGTGTCCGTGTCGCTCTGTCGCTGTGTGTTCGTGACTCCAGCGCTGTGTGTATGCGAATCCCGCCCCGCCTGTGCACTTGCCTTTGCACGTGTGTCACTACTGAACTTTGTGCCAATGCAGGTGTGTGGCCTGTGCGTGTCCCTGTGCGTGTGAGTCCCGCCCCGCATGGCCCTGCGTTTGCCCGTGCGCGACTCCACAACTCTGTGCGCGTGCAGCTGTGCGTGACTCTCCGTGTGAGTCCGCCCCTCATGAAACGTGTTTGTACCTGTGTGCCTAGGCAGGTGTAAGCCGTGCGTGTGAGTCCGGCCCTTGTGTGTTTGCATGTGGGTGACTACATCAGTTTGTGCCCTTGTGAGTATGTAACTGTGCGTGTGACTCCGCAGGTGAGTACGTCCCCCATGTCACCGTGTGTTTGCACGTGACTGAGCCTGCCGGCTGTGCCTGTACAGGGGCCGCAGCGCGCATAATTGACTGTGTGTCTGCATCTGGAGACCTGTGCCCATGGGTAACTTTAGGCACACGTGGAATGTGTTCTCCTAGGTGCGAAGTGTGTGATTCTACGTGTGTCTCGGTGTGCAGCTGAATGCAGCGTTTAGATGGGTGTGTCTGCCATCCCGGAGCTGGCCATTCTGTGTGCCTGAACATGACTGTGCGTGTGGAGGTCTGTGCAGGTGTCACGGGATGTGTTTAGGAGACACTGGGCAAGCTTAGGGTCACTGCATTTCTGCACGTGGGGGAGACCCAGCACACATGACTTTGGGCACGTGTGATGCTCTGCCCACTTATGACATGCACTTATGACTGTGCATGTGTCTGTGGTGACACACGCCTCGGCCCCAGAATCTTCCTTCATGGTTCCCATTTCTTTCTCTCACAGGTGTGGTCTGGACCCACTGATGCATGGTGGCCAGAGCAGGGGCCACAACTTGAGTGACACACACAGGATCTGATGCTCTGAAGACCACAAGGTGGGTACCACGGCCCTGTGTGGAGGCCTGTCTGGGCCTGACAGCCGCCTGTGGAGACGGTTCTGGAACTGGGCCAGGCCTAGCCCGGCTCCCACCAGCCAAGTTCTCACCGCTGCACACAGACCCTGCTTCATGTGACCCTCAACACTGCCATCCGTAATCCCACCTGCCGGCTGCCTCAGTTGTTTTCCACCCCTCCCCCACTGCCCTGCCCCTTTGCTTTTCCTCTGTCGCTCCAGCCATGGTCCTGCTCGGGACCCTCGCCCCTGCTGCTCTCACAGCCCAGATCACTCACTCCTTCACTTCTGGATCTATTCTCTCTTCTCCACGAGTCCTGGCCTCAGGGGATGAAGGTTCCAGGCAAATGGAACAGCCAGTCAGACTCAGCTCCTGAGTCAGGAGCATGCCTGGAATGTTTGAGGAGCAGCGGGGAGGCCTATATTGGAGAGTATGAGCCCAGGGCAGGCAAGGGTGTCGGAGAGGATAAGCCCCGTAGCCAGGTGGCCCAGGCGTGGGCTCTAGCTTTGCCAGTTCTGGGAGCTTTACTGAGGAGCAGGTGAGCTAGTTCGTGGCAAGAGCTTAAAGAAGGCTTGGGGCGCCTGGGTGGCTCAGTCGGTTGGGCAGCCGACTTCGGCTCAGGTCACGATCTCACGGTCCGTGAGTTCGAGCCCCGCGTCGGGCTCTGGGCTGATGGCTCAGGGCCTGGAGCCTGCTTCCGATTCTGTGTCTCCCTCTCTCTCTGCCCCTCCCCCGTTCATGCTCTGTTTCTCTCTGTCTCAAAAATAAATAAACGTTAAAAAAAAAAAAATTTAAAGAAGAAGGCTGGGCATCCGGCTCTGTGCTCAGCAGAGGCTGGTTGTTACCGCTGTAACAGTACTCCCGAGTCGGTGTCAGAGGGGCCAAGACCAGCACCTCTCAGACGTTCCCATGCCCACGAATCACCTGGGGCTCCCATAAAAAGCAGATTTTGAGTCGCTAGGTGCAGAGGGGCCTAAGCTCTGAGTCTGTCACCGGCATTGCCGCTGGGCCCCAGGGCCAGGGTGTAGCAATGAACCTTTGCCACGTGTTCATAATCCCTAAAACGTACATGGCTGTGTTTGCCTGTTTTTCAGCCTAAATAACATCCTACCTGATACAGCCTTTGCATCTTAACTGTTTGCCAACACTGTATTTGAGGTTCTGAGCCGTTGGGCAGCTGGTGGTCACTCATGTTTATGCCGTGCGATACTCCGCTGTATGAATATACCCCTGTTCGTTCCCTTGTTAATGGACAGTTGGACTGTTTTCTAGCATTTGGCTGTTACACACAATCTTGGACGGACTTCCTGGTACACGTGTGCACATTTCTCTTATGTTCCAGAAAATGTAATTACTGGGGGACCGGGGACATGTGTCTCCAGCTTTCCTAGAAAATGCCAGTGGTTTTTCCAGTGCACGCTCCTACCAGCAGTATATTATGCATAGAGTTTGGGAGCTAGCTGTTCCTTTGTGTACGATTTTTCTCCAGAAAAGAAAAAACCCTCAGCTCAGAGACCCATGACAAAGTACTGCAGACTGGGTGTCTTCAACAGAAATTTATTTCCTCATAGTTCTGGAGGCTGGGAGTCTAGGATTAGGGCATCAGCCTGGCCTGGGTTCTGGTGAGAACCGTCTTCCTGGCTTGCAGATAATCTCCTCCTCACTCTGTCCCCACATGGTGGAGAGAGGGGGCTCTGGTCTCTTCCTCTTATGAGGACACCAATCCCATGGTGGAGGCGGGCATTTAACCTCATTATCTCCCAAAGGCCCAACCTCCAGACATTATCACGTTAGTTAGGGCTCTGATCTATGAATTTGGAGGGGACATGATTTGGTCCAGAGCACCAAGTTGCAAGGCTATGTTTAAGAGCTGTCAGATTCATGTTTTTGCAAAGATCTTTTACAATTGTTTGCAGGGGCGCCTGGGTGGCTCAGGGGGTTAAGCCTCGGACTCTTGATTTCAGTTCAGGTCATGATCTCACAGTTCGTGAGTTCAAGCCCCAGGTCAGGCTCTGTGCTGACCATTTGGAGCCTGCTTGGGATTCTTTCTCTCTCTGCCCCTCCTGCTTGCGCTCTCTCTCAAAATAAATAAACTTAAAAAAAAATTTTTTTTAATACAATTGCTTTCAATTAAGTCTGTGATCTTCAGTCAGGGGACACTTGGAAATGCCCAGAGACATTTCTGGTGGTCACACCTTGGGGCAGTGCTACTGGCATCCAGTGGGTAGAGGCCAGGGATGCTGCTAAGTACCCTCCAGTGCATAGGACAGCCCCCAACAAACCATCAGCAGTGTGGAGGCTGAGACCCTGCACTAAGCCTTGTCCAACCCACCTGGTTGGTTTTTCTCCTCTTTTCCTTCAGATCCAGGGACAAAGATGTGAAAACAAGGCAGTGGCTCAGAAAGCAGCGATGGAAGGACTCTTGACCGTGGCCACCCCCCAGGGCCCCGAGGTGGGGGAAACCCGGGAACAAGAGGGTCGGTTCAAGGACCGGCAGGAGAACCAGAAAAGCTGTTTGAAGCAAGAGGCCACGGCCTCCGGGGAAGAGCCCGCCAAGGACGGTGTGCAGGAGCGGGGCGAGCTCGGCGGGGTGCCGGGAACCGGCCGGAGCCCTCCCCTGCCCCAAGCCGGCGCCCGACCCCGGAGGCGCGGCGCGCCCAGGAAGAACCCGAAGCAGAAGAGGGCGGGCTCCGGCGAGGAGGAGCGAGGAGGGGGCGGCCCCCGGAAGCCGTGGACGTGCGGGGACTGCGGCAAGGCCTTCAGCTACTGCTCGGCCTTCACCCTGCACCAGAGAACCCACACCGGCGAGAGGCCGTTCGCGTGCGCCGATTGCGGCAAGGCCTTCAGCCAGAGCGTCCACCTGACGCTCCACCGGCGCACGCACACGGGCGAGCGGCCGTACGCGTGCCCCGAGTGCGGCAAGGCCTTCAGCCAGGGCTCCTACCTGGCGTCGCACTGGCGCACGCACACGGGCGAGCGGCCGCACCGCTGCGCCGACTGCGGCAAGGCCTTCGCGCGCCCCACGCACCTGGCGCAGCACCGGCGCGTGCACACGGGCGAGCGGCCGTACGCGTGCGGCCAGTGCGCCAAGGCCTTCCGCAACCGCTCGTCCCTGCTGGAGCACCAGCGCGTGCACACGGGCGAGAAGCCGTACGCGTGCGCGCGCTGCCAGAAGGCCTTCCGCTTCTCCTCGGCGCTCATCCGCCACCGGCGCACGCACACGGCCGAGCGGCCGTACGCCTGCGGCCAGTGCGCCAAGGCCTTCACGCAGCTCGCGCACCTGGCGCAGCATCGGCGCGTGCACACGGGCGAGAAGCCGTACGCGTGCCCCGAGTGCGGCGCGCCCTTCAGCCAGAGCGCCTCGCTGGCCGAGCACCGGCGCATCCACACGGGCGAGAAGCCGTACGCGTGCGCGCAGTGCGGCAAGGCCTTCACGCAGGTGTCGCACCTGGCGCAGCACCGGCGCGTGCACACGGGTGAGCGGCCGTACGCGTGCGCCGACTGCGGCCGCGCCTTCAGCAACCGCTCGCACCTGGCGCAGCACCGCCTGGTGCATACGGGCGCGCGGCCCTACCGGTGCCCGGAGTGCGGGGCGGCCTTCGGCCACGTGTCGTCCCTCATCGAGCACCAGAAGATCCACACGGGCGAGAAGCCCTACCGCTGCGGGGACTGCGGCAAGGCCTTCAGCCAGGGCTCGTCGCTGACGCTGCACCGGCGCACGCACACGGGCGAGCGGCCCTACGCGTGCCCCGAGTGCGGCAAGGCTTTCAGCAACCGCTCCTACCTCATCCAGCACCACATCGTGCACACGGGCGAGAAGCCCTACGAGTGCGGCGGCTGCGGCAAGGCCTTCAGCTTCTCCTCCGCGCTCATTCGGCACCAGCGGACGCACGCCGACGGGAGGCCCTGCCCGCGCGTCCGCTGCGGCCACACCGCCACCCCGCTGCCGCACCTGACGGGGCCCCCGGGCTCCCCCCGGGAGGAGGAGCCAGGCAGCGGCAGCGACCCCACACAGAGTGCCACAGACCGGCAGAAGGACGAGCTGATGCCTAACGGGGACCTCTGACCAGGCACCGCGCCCGGCACTGTTCCACCCCGCTTCCGACCGCTCGGCACCAAGGGGAGGCACCTTCTCCTCCCCGAGTCGTCCGTGAGAAAACCGAGGCTCAGGGAGGCCCGGGAACTTGCCCAAGGTCACACAGGGAGGAGGTCACAGAGCCGGGACTGCTTCTCCCCCCAACACACACACTCTGCCTCACACCGCATCTGCCGGACTGCTCCTCCCCCCAACACACACACTCTGCCTCCTGGTTCGGAACTATAAATGTGACCCACGAAAGTAGACCCAAAGAAGTGTCTGTGCGTCTCTGGCTAGCCTTTGAATGGTCGAAGATTTGATGATCACGTAGGCATTTGTTCAATAAATTTAATTGGATAAAAGGTTCGGCTCCTTTCAAGTTGCCATATTGACTACGGGAGCGGGGTCTGAAGAAGTATGGATCCCTAGGACTGAAACAGTGGTTCCAAAATTAGAACGAGCCAGAGACATCCAGAGAAGGAAAAGCTCTAGAAGAGACTTGCCTCTCCCCTGACAGACCTGCAAAGGGTGAGTTTCAGAGTGCACTCCAGCCTTTTTTAGGATGAGGAAACACTTTCCCCTGCTCCAGCCTTGTGCCCCCCCCCACCCGCAATCAAAATCCTGACTTTAATGGTTGTGTCAGTTAGCTGTTGCTGTGTAACAAAGCATCCAGACCTCAGTTATCCATCTAATATATTTCCCATGGTGGGGGTTTCTGTTGGCCTGGACTAAGCCCAGTTGATCTTGGCTAGGTTCAGTGGCGCATCTGTGGTCAGCTGAGGGTTGGATGGGGGTGGCTGTTCAGGACGGCTCAGCTGGGCCATCTCTGCTGCCTTCCTCAAGACTCTAAGGGTGTGCACTCAGGACAGTAGCAGGGATTTGGAGAGAGTGGGCACACACAAGCACAGTTTCAAGCGCCTGATTATGTCAAGTTTGCGTGTAGACCCACTAGCCAAAACAAGAGTTATAGCCAAGCCCATGGGTAGTGTACGAAGGGCCTTTTCAACCATGTGGTTAGAAGTGTGAAATGTGAGAATGATTAACGCAGCCACCTATCACCGTGAAATAAGTTATAGTCCTACAGCATGGTCTTTACGAAATTTTGTTTGGTCCACAGTTAACAAAGTGAAAAAAAATCTTAGCCCTGTCCTCCTCCATCCCCCCTAGCCACCAAGTTCCCCTCCCTAGAGGCAACCATTCTTGAGTTTCTTGGTATCTTTCCAACATAATCTATGCATATATAGCAAATAATATGGGTATTTGTTTACATGTATAAACATGCTATAAAGACGTACAGTATACCTTTCTACACGGATAGTAGCATACAACCCACAGCTTCTGTCCTTTTATTTATTTTATATTTGGAAGCACCGGATGTTATCATTTCACAAAGTTTGGGTGTAAGATTTCTTAGGTAGAGAATCACGTATGTTTGTTTTGATCTCACTGATTTGTTCAGGTCCAAGAAAAAAAAATGACAAAAATATTTTTCAGTTACGAATGCCTTTTTTACAAGGTTGACCAACAAACGGTCCTGTGTCATGGAACAACATAACTGAACATAACATATCATAACAACATAACATAACCCCCCTCTGCATAAAAAGGTACCCCCTACATAAAGAATTTTTATGAGATTTTTTCCAATTATACAAAATGTACAATAAATCCCCACATGCCCATCCACTTTGACTGCCTTAAAAAACAAAAAGAATTTTGGGGTGCCTGGGTGGCTCAGTCGGTTAAATGTCCAACTCTTGATTTTGGCTCAGGGCATGATCTCATGGTTCATGAGTTCGAGCCCCACATAAGGCTCTGTGATGACCGTGCAGAGCCTGCTTGGGATTCTCTCTCGGTTTCTCTTTCTGCCCCTCCCTCTTTCTCAAAACCAGAAAAGAAAAGAAACAATTTTAATAGAATAGGAATGCAATACCTAAAAGTGCTTTCATAACAAAATTTACCATATTTTATGATATATATTTGTTTTTAAAATAGTTCATGAAAATGCCCATTTTTTTCCTGGTCTATTTTAAAGTAAATTACCGACAGGATCTCACTGCTAAATACCTTAGGCTGCATCTCTTAACAACAACAAAAGTACCTTCTATACAACCACAGTATCATTCACACCCAGTGAAACATTAATTTCTTGATATCATCCAGTGTCCAGTCCATATTCAGATTTCCTTGGGCCCTGAAAAAGTGATGTAAATTATCACAAAATAACGCCAAGCCCTGAAAATACCTCAAACATAAATGATCTTTAATGTGTATAACTAAGGAGGAGAGAAATTAATACAGCCACACGGACGTGTAAAGAGACATCTGTCTCCCTGCCCACCAGCTTCCTCAGCTCTTAGTCCTAGCAAGGAAGCTGGTGAGGGGCCTCGGAGGAGATGCGTGCCTTTCCTTTCGCCCTGGCGTTACCTGCACAGGCCTTGGCACGCAGTAGGTCCTCAGGGAATCTCATGTGAATAAATAAATGAGTGACAAATCCCTGACCTGCCTTGCAGGGTCAAGACTTACCGTGTTTGCGCTTCCTCTGTGCTGCAGACATCACTCAGGCCCCAGCATAGAGTAGGTACTCATGAAAGACTGGGTGACTAGTTGTACATCCCAGCATCAGCCCTGGCATCATTCAGGGTCAGAGGCCACACATTCAGTGCCCCCCTGTCTCCCAGGGTTAGCCAGTTCAAGCACCAGCACACAGTGGGTCTTCGGGAGACCTAAATTAATAGGCCAAGTAAATTAATGAATAAGTAAACATCCTCAGCACCAGTCCTGTATCAGAGAACATGCATACTGGTTCCTTCCTGTGACCCAAACTTTGCCTAGCCCAAGCCTTAGCACACAGTAGGTCCTTAAGAAGCTCCAGGTGGCTGAATGGTTATACATCGCAGCATCAGGCCAGGAGTTATTCACGGTCAGGAGGGACGACACAGTCGGTTCATGGCTATGCCCCAGACATCTCCTACCTCAGGCCTCAGCGCACAGTAGGTCCTCAGGAAATACTGAGTGACTGAATGAATGGTTGACCATGTCCAGCTGCAACCCTAGAGCCATTCAGGGTCTTGAATGGACTGCACGGTCTGGCTCCTCCTTCTGACCTTCGCCCAGCCCAGGTGCTAGGCACACAGTAGGCGCTCAGGCAGTGCTGCGTGAAGGGATGAATGTGAAATGGGAGCCCAGTTTACAGACATAAGCCTGAGTTCAGTCACCCCAAAGACCGAGGGAAACTGGTCCTCCGCAACGCCAAGGCTGCGGGTGCCCCGGCTCTGCGGGGGGAGAGCGGGGAGGGTGCGAGCGAGGTGTGGGCGGGGTCGGCGTCCCGCCTTTGAGCCCTTCCGCCAAGACTTCAACGAGAGCCGGCTAGGTGCAGTGCGCAGGCGCCGGGCGTAACGCCGCGAGCTGGCCCCGCCCGCGGGCGGTTGGTGGGCTGTGCTGCGGGGCCGACGCAGGAGGGTAGACGCCGGAGGGAGGGCGGGGGCGCGACCAGAGTCGCAGCCGGGAGGACGGGAGCGTCCGCGGTCCCTCCTGTTGCAGTGAGAGTGGCGCGCGCGAGCGGTGCCCTGAGTCCACAGCCGTGGAGGACTTGAGCCCCGGGAGGGGGAGCTGCCGAAAATACCTGTTCAGAGCTTTCGGAATTACTGGTAAGGCAGAGGGAAAGGAATTGGCATTCGGGAACACGGCAGCGCAGTCAGCCAGCCAGCCCGCCCCAAGCCGCTCCCACGGCTCCCGCAAGCCACGGGCGTGCCGGTGTTTGCCTTAGCGGTTTAGATTTGCCATAGTTGCCGACTTACCCGACATCCTCCGTCCCCCACTATGTTCCCCAGATAGTGTATGCAGATGCTACCCTGACGCCAGCGTGTCCTGTTCCGGGGGAGAACCCAGCAGCTTCAAGCGCATGGGGGAGGGGGTCGGAAGGGGCCGGGGTCCCACAGGCTGGCGTGCAGGGAATTCCTGAGAAATGCAGGCTGAACTCTGCAGCCCCCCTCCCCCACTCAACCTTCCCAGGACTCAGTTCCTCCAGGGAGACCCGGCAGAGGAGGTGGACAGAGCAGAACCTCAATTAACCATCAATTAACCTGTAATTGTCAGGTGGTGATACAGGCGCCGAAGACCAGGAGAATCACCTGCGGAGGTAAGTGTTATTTGGGGACGGTGGGGGAAGACGTGCGAGCCGAGCACTGCAGGTGAGGGAGCCACGTGAGCATCTGGGGGAAGAGCATTACAGGCAGAGGTCCATTCCACAGTCCGTGCCAAGGTCCCGAGGCAGGCACGTGGCAGGCACGTGATGGGCTTGTTCAAACAGCAAAGGCCGCGCGCATGGAATGGAGGGTGCGAGCGCGAGCCCTTACTGCAGGGCTGGGCGGCCGCTGTGAGGACTTTGGCTCTTACCTGCTGAAGTGGGTGGATTGTGAATGATCTTAATTACGGTGTCATGGGATGTACCTGGCTGTCGAATGGAGAAGAGACCATCGGGGGTGCGAGTCGCTATTTCTGTCATCAATGAAATGCGGTTCCTGGCACGTGATAGAACCCAAATGAAGGGCCATTGCTTTTATGGTTTATATTATTATGACTGTTTGCAATATCCCACAAATTTAAGGCACGTGGCACGGTCTGAGCGAATCTCAGCCCACAGCAGCCCCCCCCCCCCCCCGTTCGGGACATCTGGCACGGTCCCCACAGGCACCTCCTGGTTTCTGCCTTTGTCCTGCTGCAGTCCATTATGCTCTGCCCATTCCTAGGACAGCTAGTTCCCGCCTCCAGCTGCTGTTCTCTCCCTTATTTCAAGATTCCAGTTCCTGTGGCAGGGAAGGGCTGGGAGGTGAGGGTGTGAGGAGAATCTATCTCGTGTCCCCCGCTTTGCCACGTAGAACAGGGTGGTGGTGGTAGCCATCCTCCCAGCCGAGTGGAGAAAAAGAAGGTCACCCCTGCACGGGAGTGGAACTCTGAGGTCAGTGGAGAGGAAAGGTCCCAGTGATATTTTTAGGCCCCGGGAACCAGCTATAAATTGAGCCAATTTCATCCCAGGCTTTGGTGTAACATGAATCAGTAATTGATCATTAACAAACTTAAGCTCCTTTGAATCAGCTGCTGTTACTTGCAACTGATAAATCGTAATGAATGTAACAGCTGAGGCTTGTGTCTGTTTGAAGGGACGATTGTTGCTTGTTTTTTGATGCAGTCAGCTGGAGGGAACTATGGGGAGACAGAATCCCATACTTCTACCTGCCCAGATTTTTTTTTTTTTGGCAAACCTGGAGAGGCCATTGGAAATCCTATCAAAACGACACAAAGGGTCTAAATACACGTGTGCGCACACACACAAATTTAAAAACAGCAGGATGGAAATACCAACCACTAATAGACAAAGTAAAATTTAAGCCTCGGGATTAAATTGGTTTAAAGACAATCATTTTATATTTCACAAAGGATTCAGAATCAGGTTTAAACTAATGTTTATTACATGGCTACTATTGCCCAGCATTGTGCTTGGTGGTATACGTATACCCTTTAATTGGCAAAGACATAACAGTGCTGTACCTCGTATGCATCAAATTACATAGTGACTGAATACATAAAGCAAAGTTTATACAAAATATATTGACAAACGTAGTCATACTAACAGATTTTCACACAACCTTATTGGTTTTTGACAGATAAGGTGAGCCAAAATTAACACATGAACCTACGCAATATCATTGATAAGACTGAATTCATTAACAGACATGTAGAGTTCTGAATTCTACAGACTGAAAATACATATTCGTCTTAAATGTCCGTGAAACATGTACAAACACTGGACACGTTGTAGGCCACAGTAAGAGCTTTTAAAAAGCTTTTGAAAGCATATATATTAGAGGCCACATTCTTTGTTCACAGTGCAGTAAATCAGTAAAACTATTTTTAAATAAACCTGATCAGAGTTTCAAAGCACTGTTTATAAACACTACGATATAACATTTAGACAACAACAAACAGGAACACAAATTATCAAATTAAAATGTGGCCAAGGCTATAATCAGAAGTATATTTATTAAGTATACTATTTTGGCAAATACTTTTGTAAAAAAAGATTATAAATGAATTATTCAACATAAAAACAGACAAGGTATAGAAATAAAAAATGAGCCTAATACATATTAATGAAAAACAAATTACAAACTAGAGAAATATGGATATACATAAATTCTAATGCTGGTTCTTTGGAAAAGCAATAGTAAACTGGATAAAACTTTGACAAATCTAATGGGTAAACCACAAGCAGAAGTTGAAAGGAAGAAAGATAGAACAAAATAAAGAGAAGATTTTCATTTAATTATAGAACGGTATTCATAATCTGAAAAGTTCAATGAAATGGAGAATTTTCTAAGCATAAAAAACACTATAAATCATCAAAATTAATGGAATATAATAAACTGGTAGCATGAGAAGAAACTGAGAAAGCCGCCCAAGAATTCAGCTGAAACTTCCTCTCCATACCTCTAGGCCCTGATTGCCTTACTGGTGAATTTCTTCAAAATGTCAAGGAAGTGATACTTAAGTTACAGAAACTATTCTAAAGCTTAGAAGACAATAAAGGTTATGTCCTTCAATGATGCAAGCCTAGCCATGTTACCAAAACTTGACAAAGATAGCACCAATCTTACATGTGAAGATAGAGTGAAGAATTATACATAAAATATCAAGAAATAGATTCAGTATCTGAAAAGACTAGTGTACCACAACCCTAAGAATACAAAGAGGATTTGATATTAAGAAATCTACCAGATTTCATCAATCCTAAATTGCACATTTTTTCATCATCTCTGAAGTCCGGATACATCTTCCAGTTGGTAGCATCTTACAATCAAGAAGCATGTTTTTTCTTTCTCAGTGGTATATAAAGCAATATGTGTTTTACAATCAGTGATGTCTTAAGTTCAATGAAATAATGTAAAACCTCATAACAAAAGGTTAAATACAAAAAAAAAATCATCTTGATGGATGTTTAAAAGGCATTTGCTAATATTCAATACTATTCCTGATTTTTAACTATTTCCTTAACAAGAAGCAGGCCATTTATTTCAAAACAATAGCCACCATTATAGTTAAATGTGAAACATCATAGGCATCCCTGTTAAAACCAGGAACAAAAACAGGACACACACTACCAAGACTATGGTCGTTTGTTGTGGAGCTTTTGACCACTCCACAAAGCCCTGAAACAGAAGAAAAAAAAAAAAAGTATAAATATTAGAAATGGAGGGGCCACCATTGTTTCTTGCAGGAAAATGTGATTGCATGATTGGGAATGAAATGATATATCAACTGAAAAGCTGAATTCACAACTGTACAATGAAGTGACCAGATATAAATATACAAAAATAAGTAATACACCTATGCTGTATCAGAGGAAAGATCAGAATACATGTGATGAAAAATTTCAAGATGACGTATACAGTTTCACAGTGTTAAATATCATCTATACACCAGTGAACTCAACTGTGTGTGTGCATGACCCAACCCGTCTCCTAAATTCCTAACTTATAAATCTCACCATCTGCTTGCCATCTCCACTTGGATATCTTTTTTTTTTTTTTTTTAATATTTCTTTTGGGGAGAGTGCAAGCAGGGGAGAGTCAGAAGGGGACAGGATCCAAAACGGGCTCTGTGCTGACAGCAATGAGCCCACTGTGGGGCTTGAAGTCACAAACTGTGAGATCATGACCTGAGCCGAAATCAGATGCTCAACCGACTGAGCGACCCAGGCGCCCCTCCACTTAGATATCTAATGGACATCTTAAACTTTACATATCCCAAATACCCTAAAATCCCTCCTCCAACTAAAAAGAAAAAATCTCATGCAGTTTTCCCCATATCTCTCCTCCCGGCCCCTCCAGGCCTCTAACTGTGGCCTTCTTGATGCTTCTTTCTTTGTCACCACACACATTCGAGCCATCAACAAATGCTGTTGGCTTTACCCTCAAAATACATCCAGAAGCTGACTGCTTCCACCCTGGTCACAGCCACCATCAGTCTTATCTTGATGCTATCCCAACCCCCAATTTCTTCTCCATGGGGCAGCCAGAGTGCTCCTTCCAAAGCTGAAGTCATTCCGTGCATTACTCACTCTTCCCCAGCCACTCTTGTCCCCATGCCTTTGCACTTACGGTTTCTTCTTCCTGAAATGCTTTTTCCCCAAGTATCCGTGAGGCTTCCTCTGTCACATCTCCCATCACTCAGTTTTTGTCACTTCCTTAAAAAACGCTTCTCTCATCACTGTTCAGAACTGTACACCCCAATACCTTCCCACAGAAAACCGCAGAACTACCCTTGCCCAGCTTTTCTTTTGCTCCATGCCCTATAAGGGCAAAGACTTTGGTTTGCTAATGACTGTAGCCCCAGTGCCTGAACAGTGCCGGACACAGAATATGAATTCTGTAAATATCTGTCAAATGAATACATGAATAGAAAGACCTACCGTGATGAAGGATGGAAAGACAGAATGGTTAATGGTGACAATTCTTCAAATTAGTGATGGGTTTAGTGCAACCGCTATTAAAAATATCAGAGAAGTTTGGGGAATGGATATGACATAATGAGTTATCTAGAAAGCTAGGCAGTGGTGACATAAAAAAAAAAACCTGAAAAAGAAGAGAAATAGCATATACTATGAAATGTTACAACATAATAGAAATCATTGATGGAATTCACATCTCTAAATCCTTGGAAAAGGACTAACTCTTCCTCTAGCCTGCTGTCTCCTGCTGGATGCCATCACATTTCAAAGCTCCCCTTTACATCCTGGAGAAAATAAACCACAGAAGCAGCTCCCAAGCCTGGCAGAGCATCAGAAAAACTTGGGTGACTTTTTCAAATAACTGGGCTCCACCCTCGGATTCTGTGATTCAGCAGATCTTGGATAGGCCCAGAGAATATGGGTTTTTATGAAGTTCCTCATAACCCATGCTATAGACTAGGAGGACAACTTGACAAATAACGTATTATTCAGTGGCGGTGACGACAACCTGATCATTCATCAGTTGAGGAAATGGTCATGACAGAGCATACTACAGAATATTTGGCTGCTGTAAAAAGTAAATTTAAAAAAAACAGCGGTGCCTGTGTGGCTCAGTTAAGCATCCGACTTCAGCACAGGTCATGATTTCACGGCTCCTGAGGTCGAGCCCCGTGTCGGGCTGTGTGCTGACAGCTCAGAGCCTGGAGCCTGCTTCAGATTCTGTGTCTCCCTCTCTCTGTCCCTCCCCCCCTCTCAAAAATAAGCATTAAAAAGTAAAATACAAAAGAACAAAGGACATCAATATGTATCCATATGGAAAGCTATTATATTATGAAAATACCAAGTGGTAGGGTAAGCATTTTGCTATAATCTTTTTTGGGTTTTAAGAAATGTATGTGATTTCCTGTAGGATTCTATTTACATGAAGTTTAACCATAGGCAAAACTAATCTATATGAGGCAAAATCGGAAATGTGGTTGCCTCAGGGTGAGGGACAGAGGTCAGAAAAGATGATGAGGGTATCTTCTAAGATAATGGCAGTGCTCATTGGGATGTTACATGGGCATATATATGTGTGCACACTCCCTCATCTGTGCATTTTGTTGGAAATACGACAGTTTTTTAAGCAGAGTACAAAGTTAAGAAAATGTAAGTACAGGTCATCTGAAGTGTAAAAATTTTTACACACACACACCATACTACTGCTAATAGACCCACCAGTGCCTCACCTGGTTCTCTTTTGTTTCTCTTCCAGCTGCTGTGCATATGGGCTGCTAACTTTCTGGTGTATCGCTTAGGTTTATGATGGCCCCCTTCTTAGAAATGCCCTTTGCTAATGGGATCCACCTCCCTAGAGAATTACACAGGCGGTTACGCTCATCCCCAACAGTCGTGCGCCCAGGGATAGAGTATAACGGACTCCCCACTGGCTCAGTGGAGAACAAGGACGGTTGATGCTCCAGAGCTCCTCGTGGGACCAGGCCCAGGCTGGACCCCCAATCAAACCCAGCTTGCCCCGGAGAGCACACTCCCTCAATAAATCCCTTGCACAAAAATCCCAATTCAGTCTCAGCTTTTTTTTTTTTTAATATATTTGTTTTAATTTTTTTTTAATGTTTATTTTTGACAGAGCATGAGCGAGAAAGGGAGACACAGAATCCGAAGCAGGCTCCAGGGTCTGAGCTGTCAGCACAGAGCCCGATGTGGGGCTTGAATCCACGAACCATGAGATCATGACCTGAGCCAAAGTTGGACACCTAACCAACTGAGCCACCCAGGTGCCCCCAGTCTCAGCTTCTAAGGGGAAGAATGTCTATTAGGATATATGGCAACTTTTAAAAAACATAAAAACCATTTTGCTGAAGTACAATATGCAAAGAGAAAAGTGCACACATTCTAATGGTACAGCCTGATGAATCCTCGGAAGGTGAGTGGCCCATGTCACCAGCTCCCAGAACAAGAAGCACATCATCCTCTGTGCCCCAAAGTCCTCCCCTCTCATACTCCCTCCCTCCTTCACCTAACCCCTCTCAAAGCTAACACTATTTCGACTTCTGATGGCGTAGACAAGTTCTGTCAGTACAGCAACTTTTACCCACTAGGAGTTATTTCTGGGGTTTGGGCATTTCTCCCTTAACCTCACACACTTAGATGAGGTTTGCATTTGTGACAAATGCTTGTATTTTACAGGACAGAGTGATGGGACCATTTTCTCCTCCCTACTTTCCTGTGGGGCCACAGAGGGGGAACTTCTGCCCTCTTGGAAATGTCAGGAAAGTAACTCTTCTCCTTCCTTCCCCTCCTTCACTCACTCCCCATATGAGAGGTGGAGTGACATCTGATTCGTGGGATGGACACAGGCCCTTATTCCTTATCCCTAGTCTTCCCTTGGGGGAGGACCAAGTCCCAGACAGGTAGAGTACTTTAAAATGGTCAAGAGACATACTGGATTCAAATCCCAGCTCCATCATTTACAAGCTGGGCGACCTAGGGAAAGTTGCTT
Source organism: Panthera uncia (assembly GCF_023721935.1). Classification (NCBI taxonomy): domain Eukaryota; kingdom Metazoa; phylum Chordata; class Mammalia; order Carnivora; family Felidae; genus Panthera; species Panthera uncia. The sequence continues at coordinate 3,312,397 of NW_026057588.1, forward strand.
AACTTCTCTGTGCCTTAGTTTCCCCATATTTAAAACGGGACCATAATAGATTCTCTCTCAAGGAACCGTTAAAAGGTTATCAAACAAAGGGCACCCGGGTGGCTCAGTCGGTTAAGCATCTGACTTCAGCTCAGGTCATGATCTCATGGTTCATGGGTTCAAGCCCCACGTCGGGCTCTGTGCTGACCGCTCTGAGCCTGGAGCATCTTCAGATTCTGTGTCTCCCTTTCTCTCTGCCCCTCCCATGCTCAAGCTCTGTCTTGCTTTCTCAAAAATGAATAAACGTTAAAAAATAAAACATTATCAAATAAACTGAGGAAGCTGCATGGGGAGGGCTATGGAGCCTGGCTAGTGTTATTATTATTAATGGTCTGTGGTCCCACATGGCCTGATCCTCTTTGTTTTTGGGGGGAGGGGGCCACCCACAGGAGGGAGACGGTGTCCATGCAGGACCCACAGCCTGCCAATGAGAGGTGCCCCCCAGCATAATGCTCCATCAGTGCAGGTAAACGGGTCACGGCTCGGTGAATGAATGAATGAACAAACGAATGAATGTTATTGCAGAGGCCTCTAGGCACCTCCCCTGCTCTTACAGTGCCCTCTGAGAGTTTCCTTATCTTAAGGGAGAGGAGCCATTCTAACTACCTCACAGGGCTCGTGACTTAATATCGAGAGAGAGTGAAGGTTGGTGAATAAATGAATTACTAATGAGAAGCACTAAGAATTAAGTCAGGCTCACAACGCAACAAGGTGAATCATTCTCACCCGTTTTGTTTCCTGCCTGGAGGTTCCTGCCTGGCTCCCACACCTATCCCTCCACCTCATCCAACCCCCTTCCTTCCACATGGGCTACCAGCGAGACTTCTGTGTATCTGCAAGTCCCTTGAATGGCTCCCCACTGCCTGTAAGGCTCACCCAACCCCCGTGGCATGGAGCCTGGCAGCAAGAGGGCTCCTGTTAAAACCTAAGCTGGAACAGTTCCCTCCTGTGTCCAGAGCTCTCCTATAGCTCTCGCTGCACTCAGAGTAAAAACCAAATATAATTCTTACCATGGTCGACAGACACTGCATCATCCGTCACCTCTAGGGCCTTGTGTCCTCCTACTCTCCCACTCTTCTCCGGCCAACTGACCCCTACTGCTGTTCCGCACACGTGCCAGGCACACTCCTACACCAGGGCCTTTGCACTTGCTGTGCCCCTCGGCCTAGAACCTCTTCCCAATGGACACCTGCCAGTCTCACTCTCCCACCTCCTTCGTGCCTTTACTCCGGTATCTCCCTCTCAGTGGGGACTTCCCTGGACACCTTTCCTAAAATGGCAACTCCTACCCCACTCCATACTCTTGAACCCCCTTCCTGCCTTATTTTTCTTGGTAGCACTTATTACCACCCAGCACGATTTGTAATTTAGCCACTGATTTTGCTTATTGTCTGTCTACCTCAGTGACTGTAAGTCCAATGAAGGGAGGTGCCATTTCTATCCGATCCACTGTTGTGCCTCAGTGTCTTGAACACTGCCTGGCACATAGTGTGTGCTCAATAAACAGCTGTGGAATGAATGATCTCATTCCAGGCAGATTTTCACCCACATCCCCCACTGCTCTCCCCTCAAGTCCAATACCCCTCACCCCCCGCCCAACTATGCCACGCTACATCATGCCTCTGTGCCTTTGCAAATGCTGTTCCCTCTGCCTGGTCGGAGGAAAATCTGTTTCCTTCCCTGCTCTATAAATTCTTACCCCTAAAACCCGAGGTCTGTTTCCCTATCTCCAGAATATTCTAGAATAAGCCTCTAGGCCCACATCGTTAACTTCTTCCTTTGAGCCGTTCCACTGTAGCCAGTATTTGTTTCTGCACTTTCATGGTTTCCTCCCTCCCCTCAGTGTGAGTCCGTAAATCGCTTTCCTGGCTTAAACCAATCTCAGTTGGATTTCTGACAGATGATTGGGAGATGGGACCCTCGTGTTGCTGAGAATGGTTATATGATTTTCCTAATGCATAAAATAAATGAATAAATAAAAGAACCACTGTTAATATTTAACATATTGATGTCTTATGTTCCCCAAAGAAAACATTAGGTGTTTCAATGAAGGAATGTGCTTGATAAATCTGCTTGGTTTCACGCATATTATTGGGATTAAAACCCAGGGAGTGGTTAGTGGATGGACGGGTATACGGACGGAGGGATGGCTGAGTGGATCGGTGAGTGGACAAGCGGATGGGCAGAGATGAACAGACGGATGGGTAGGCATGTGGGTGGGTGAACAGGAACCAAATCCTGACCACGGCCAGGGGACAGAAACAGTGGGTCCGTGAATCAATGGATGGGTGGCTGGACAGGTGGGAATGTGAATGGATACGAGGATCAGTGAGTGGATAGAGAAGTGGACAGACAGATGAGGTAGATGAATGGACGGGCGGATGGAGGCATGGGTGGAGCGGGCAGATGTATGAGCGGGCAAATGAAAGGGTGGGTGGGTGAATGAGGGGACGGATGAATGAACGGTTACTTTGGGTTTATGAGTGAAGGTTTTGGGGTGTGTGTGGATGGAGCTACACATCACGTGGAGACCCTCCGTGCCATGTCTGACTACCACAGGGATATGTCCTGTTTCCAGGGGGAGGCTTCTTGGGGGCTCACATTCCCCAAACGGACTTTCGGGAGGCGGAGGAATTCTGAGGCAAGGAACTGACGACCCACTGAGATCTGCAGGGCGGGGGTTTGCGAAGGAGGAAGGAACCGTCCCACATACCTGCGAGTCCTCTGACCCGTCATCTACGTCCGCCGAGGTCCACTCCTGGGCCAGCCCGGTCTCTTGAGAGGACAGACCTGAGGACAGGAGAAAGGAGCCAGGAGTGAGTGACCAGGCTGGCTGGGGTGGGCTCTGTTTGCTCGCCCCACCTGGCGTCCTGTCCCTTTTCTCCTGATTTCCCACAGCACGTGGCGCACGCACACACATTCTGGCCCGCGTGGTTCAGGTAGGGCAGAGAACAGGAGACCTGAATTCCGGTCCTGTTTCTGTAATTACCTGGAAGATTTCAAGCGGGTCACCTGATGTGATCTGCCACCGGAACCTCTGTTCCTTCACCTGTCAAATGGGTAAAACGGTCCCTTCTCTCCAGGCCTCCCGCAAAACCGAGTGAGGTTTGATCCACGGAATGAAACCAGGATGAAGCAGGCTTCCCCAGCTTCCAGCCCCTGGTGGAGCAAACTCCCCACATGAGGACATCAACGTCCTTCTCACTCCTTAGCTGGTGAGAACTGGGGTCAGGCCAAAGATCGGCATTTTCCAGTCTTCCTGCCCCCAGGCCCTGCTAGGAGCCCCCAACCCCCTCCCCACTACCAGGACGGACACCCATAGCATCCACGCCTCTGCCCGGTGGCTGTTCCTCCCCTCTGGGAGAAGGGAAGACCCTGCTTCCGTAGAAGGTCCAGTCCCCATTCTGCTGCGGGGCTGCCTTTCGGGGGTCCGTGTCTCAGCAAATGGCACCACCCCTTGTCCGCAGTTTGAGCCCAAACCCCAGGCATTATCCTTGGTGTCTCTCTAGTCCACCCCTCCTCACCTCCATCAGCAAGAACTCACGTTCTCCCTGTGGTCACCATAACCTCCTGGAACACAGCAAGCTTGTCGCCACGGAGGGTCACTGCATGTGTGGCCCTGGCTTCTTATTTCAAAACTTGTTCGTTTTCGGTTTCTCCACTAAAATCTGAGCTCTACTGCGGCCATCTTGTTTGCCACTAGATCCTGGCACACAGTGGGCATGCTTGTGGTAGATTTTCGTCCCCAAGGGCCTTCAACTTGTTCATTGATCCCCACATCCACACCCCTGGGCGGTCCCCTCCCTCAGTGATGCTGAACTTGACCGAGTAGCTTATTTTGAGCAACGGCCCCTAAGCAAGTGGGTTGCCAGCACAGCTTAAAAAACTGCTTGTGAATGGAGGCCCTTCCCTCTCTCGCCCGCAATCAAGAGAAAACTCTCCTGAGACTGACCCTGAGCTGGCCCGGGCAACTCTCATGAGAACCAGCCCGGGCTGGCCTGCGGGAAACAAGCAGCCTAAAGTCAGCACTGTCAAGCCAGCCAGACGCGCGGGGTCGACCAGCTGCCTCGCCAGCTCGCTGTGGCCGCAGGTGCAGATGCAGGCGAGGGAAGCCAGCCAGCGGTCCCCTGAGCCCACATCATCCTGCTGACCCGCAGAAGCGTGAGCGGAGAAATGACTGTTGCCTTAAGCCACCGAGTTTTGGGGCGACTCGCTCCACAGCAAAAGCTGACGGACACAAGGTCCATAACCATTTGTTGAATGAATGTTAACGAATGTTGCGTCTTCCCCACCCCACCCCCAACCTCCCATGGGACCCCCGCTCCTCACCTTTCTCGTCACCGTCACAGCCGGTGGCCCCGACCTCCACAGCCACCCAGTCTTTGGTGGGGGTGGCACGCTTCTCCCAGGCCCTGCTCTCCCGAGGCAGCAGCGTCTTGGCCCTCTCGGGCTCCAGCAGCCCCCGAATCTGCTCAGGCCTGAGGCTCTGCATCTTCCCGGGAGGCGGGGCGAGTTCGTCTTTCTCCTCCGGTTCCCGTTGGGTTCCCGGGCACGGGACTCAGAACCTGAGGACCGACAAACATTTAGTCATTCAGCAAACACTTACAGTGTCACCTGTGTGCCAGGCACTATTTCTAGGTTCCAGAGACAGTGCAGTGATGGAAGCAAAGCCCATTGCTCTTGTGGGGTTCACATTCCAGCAGGGGTGGGGGTGGGGAGAGCCAGACAGCACACCACACGATGGTACGTGCTCTAGAGACCAATGAAGCAAGAAAGGGAATAGCAGTTTCAAGGTGGGGGGCAGAGCGTGGTGCCTAAGTGGCCCAGGGGGTTAAGCCTCTGACCCTTGATTTCAACTCAGGTCATGATCTCAAAGTTCCTGAGATCGAGCCGCATGTAGGGCTCTGCGCTGACATCTCGGAGCCAGCTTGGGATTCTCTCTCTCCCTGTTTGTCCCTTCCCTGTGCATGTGTGCTCACTCTCTCTCTCTCTCTCTCTCTCAAAATAAATAAACATTTAAAAATAAAATACTCCTTAAGATTCCTATTGTATATACTTTGTCAACCCAAAATTCAGAAGGTTGTTTGCAAGAAGCCGCCTGAACTACGTGGTGTAATCCTTTGAGACTCTAATGCTGGTTTACGTTCTTATTCTAGGAAACTGCATATGTCATCAACCTTGTGTTATATTAACCTACTGAATGCCCTCGTGAATAGTAATTTTCTTTTTATGTTTTATTTATTTTTGAGACAGAAAGAGAGCACAAGCAGGGGGAGGGGCAGAGAGAGAAGGAGACACAGAATCAGAAGCAGACTCTGGGCTCTGAGCTGTCAGCACAGAGCCCGACGCGGGGCTCAAACCCACAAATCGTGAGATCATGACCTGAGCCGAAGCTGGACGTTCAACAAACTGAGCCACCCAGGCGCTCCGAATAGTAATTAAAAATAAAAAAATAAGTTCTCTTGGTGGGGAGGGGAAAAAAAAAAGACTTTCAAAGCATTTTCTTCTTTGATCAGGTTTATACAAATAAAACTTGTTACGTCAAATTTTAAAACCACAGGGAATACAGTCTAGATTCAAAGAGATATTAGCATCTCCACAATCAAATGCATATGGGAACCATGTTTGGAGTCAGAATCAAAGATACCTGGTGTGAAAAAAAATTTTTTAACACAAGAAAATGGATTATGGACTGGGAGGTCAAGGCATTCTCATTGCTTCCGTTAGGTGTGGACACGGCCTTACGGACAGTTAAGAAAATGTCCATCTTAATTTTTTAGAGATGTTTTTGTAATATGTAAGAGTAAACTGACGTGATGGCTGAGATTTGCTCTAAAATACTTCTAAGGGGCGCCTGGCTGGCTGAGTGGGTAGAGCATGTGACTCTCAATCTCAGGGTCATGAGTTCAAGCCTCACGATGGGCACTGGGTGTGGAGTCTACTTAAAAGTTGGGATGGGATGGGATGGGATGGGATGGGATGGGATGGGATGGGATGGGATGGGATG